>NC_135820.1:41654435-41954435 GCF_964213995.1 Mustelus asterias
CTCTCATCCATTGACTCTGTCTACACTTCCCGCTGCCCCGGCAAAGCAGCCAGCATAATTAAGGATCCCATGCACCCCAGACATTCTCTCTTCCACCTTCTTCTGTCGGGAAAAAGATACAAAAGTCTGATGTCATATACCAACTCAAGAACAGTTTCTTCCCTGCTGCTGTCAGACTTTTGAATGGACTTACCTTGCATAAAGTTGATCTTTCTCTGCACGCTAGCTGTGACTGTAACACTACATTCTGCACTGTCCTTTTCTTCTCTATGAACGGTATGTTTTGTCTGTAGAGCGCGCAAGAAACAATACTTTTCACTATATGTCAATACATGTGACATTAATAAATCAAATCAAAATCTACATTTGGCAGGTAGAAAAATTGAATGCTGATCAGATATATCCATGAGGCAGGGGGGACAGAGAAAAACACAACTGAGAGATCGGCAGATTTTTCCTTCATCTTATTGATATCTAGCTTCAGAAAGTAAAAGCTGAAAGCAATCATAGGCAGGTCAAAAGAAAGGGAGCAATGAGTGAGAGTAAGGGGAGAGTGAATGTGGGAGTTAAATCTCAGGCAAGTCACATGGATCATGGGAGATCAAGGGAGGGGATGCTGAGTAGCTCATTCAAAGAGAAAGAGATCTGAGGATGGTATTGGTAATTATGAATTAATGGGAAGGTGAAGGGGTGAGCAACAGGACAGGCAAAACACAAGTGAGTGGGGTGCTGATGAGAAGAAAATCACATTGTTTATGTACAATCTGCACCCCAAATACACCCCTTTCCTCACCATACTTAGAATTCCATTCTTTTTCTTTTATTCGTTCATGGGATGTGGGATATTTATTGCCCATCTCTGAGGGCAATTAAGAGTCAACTACATTGCTTGTGGATCTGGAGTCACATGTAGGCCAGACTGGGTAAGGACGATAAATTTACTTCCCTAAAGGACATTAGTGAATCAGGTGTGTTTTTACGTCAATCAACAATGTCTTCATCATCATCCATTCAACGCAATACCATCTCATACCCATTTACCATCCATCACTGCACTCAAAAGAAAATAAGTTTAAAATTAACAGAGAGCGGAAAAGGTCAGGGTGTAAACAACAAAAAGTGCTCTGGGGAGAAAAGGGAAAGAGAGATAGAAAATGAGGGACAGCGAAACTAGAAATCAGCAATATGAAGACGTCAGAGCTGGATAAGACAGTTTCCTAACTTAATACATATGTAACTGGTGTAACATATGTTACACATATGTAAATAAAACTTTTAATATTGGTTAAATGTCTGGTATGAATTATATTTCTATTGAATTATAAGTTATGCTATAATTATATTATTGTAACCTTATTTGTTATTTACATGGTGCTTGTGCTTTTAGTTTACAACAGCTCAATATAATTTTTGGTCATTAATCTTTTTCTTTGAGGATTGTGCATTCAAAGCAGTTAGTCATTTTATGACAGTATAGTATCCTTTACATTTGATTTTAGAAATAGAGATTTAAAAATGTTGCAGAAAACAAATCCTTTCTTTGAGGAACGGATGATTTCATGGTCCAAGAGTTTCCATGTTGGATGAATCAGCAATCTGAGTGCAAATAGTGCCAAACATTGTACACATCCACTTCAAAATTAATGCTATGGCATTAAAGGTGGCACAGTGGTTAGCACTGCTGCCTCACAGCTCCAGGGACCCAGTTCGATTCCAGCCTGTCTGTGTGGAGTTTGCACATTCTCCCCGTGTCTGCGTGTGTTTCCTCTGGGTGCTCCGGTTTCCTCCCACAGTCCAAAGATGTGCGGGTTAGGTGGATGCTAAATTTCCCCTTAGTGCCAGGGGGACTAGCTCGGGTAAATGCATGGGGTTATGGGGATAGGGCCTGGGTGGGATTGTGGTTGGTGCAGACTCGATGGGCCGAATGGCCTCCTTCTGCACTGTAGGATTCTACGATCCTATGCTCTTAAAATTCTGTCCTATTCTGTGACAGTTAATGGTACACAGATTTAGGGGTGAATTATGCCGAAAAAAGATCATTGTAACTGAACAGGAAATCTATCCCACAAAGGGCCTTCGTTGGGTAAAAGTTAAGGTGTATAACTTCTGCAATGGCTTGCAATTATTCTTTTCAAATCAATGACGTCCCTTTGTAGGGGCAAGACTTGCTCTCATCATAATAGGTGCCTGCTAATTTTCTCCAGACATTCAGAAAACAATTATTCCCCACATGTAATGAACCTTCTCTGATCTGTGCTGCTTATTTCTGTTACTTTCAGAGCTACATGCAGGTGATGCACATTACTGTTCCTCTAACTCACCTCTCTTCTGGGAAACTCTTTTAATGTCATGAGAGGCTCGTGTGTGAATTTATAAACCAAATCCACGTCCTTTCAGACAGAAGTGCAACAACTTGGACTGTACACCAACTAGTAATGAGATAGTTTTTAATTGAAAAATGTCACCGGTAGGCATGCAAAGTCAGCATGAAAATCAGAAACTGTTGGAAAAACTCAGCAGATCGGCCAGCATCTGTGGAGAGAGAAAATAGAGTTAGCGTTTTCAGCTCTGTATGACTTTTCAAAGAGTCATGTGGACTTGAAATGTTGGCTGAAACTCCTGTCATGCCTGCTGCGGGAATCGTAGCAGGCGAGAGAGAAAATTCAGCGGAACATTTAAACACCTGTTGAGCTTGGACGGGAATTTCCGGCCTTGGGGCGCGCACAGCCAGAAAATCCTACCCGTTATCTCTGTTTCTCTCTCCACAGATGCTGCCGGACCTGATGAGTTATTCCAGCATTTTCTGTTTCTGTTTCAGATTCCAGCATCCGCAGTATTTTGCTTTTACAAAATTTAAAGTATTCACTTTAAAGGCAAACTTTTGAAAAATATAACAGGTGCCATATTAGGAAAAGCATACATGGACAGAATACATGGGCCCTGTTTGATACCTGTTAATCAAACAGGGCAACCTTGAAATCTAGCAAAACCTGCCCTACAGTTTGAAGAAAGCTAATGCTTGAAACCAGCTCTGAATATAGGCCTTAAGGTTCATAAAAGACCTTGAGTTCGAGTGAAAATACAACAGAGCTATCTTTGTCATTATCCTTAACACCAACAACTTTATATTCATATAGGCACCTACATAATAAAGCATCCCAAGGTGCTTCAGCATTTCCATACAAAATTTGACACTAAGTCACTGCTGCGCGATTAATCCACTCGGGAGGCTAGATCGTACCCGGGAATAAAGGCTTTTATTCGCAACAAGAATAGAGCATACTGCTTAACAATACAATCCCAGACTAAGAGTCACTAGGAAGCGCAGTGACCTTTATACTCCTATAGGAAGGCGGAGCCAAACGGAGTGTACCACAGAACAATGCTAACAGGTGGAACACCCCAACCCTAACCCCAACAGTAACAAGAGTAACATATGTACAAGTACCCATAGTGATAACCATCTATGGTTCAGTACCCATAGTGGTAACCATCTATGGTTCACCACAGTCACATATGGAGATATTCGGACAGATGATCAAAAATTTGGCCAAAAAGAGGTAGGTTTGAAGCACCATCTTAAAGGAGAAGAGAGATGTCGAGAGGTTTAGGGAACTATTTCAGGATCTGGGCAGCTGGAGTCACTGCTTTCTATGGCATTCCTTTGCAGGAGGAAGGTTGCCCTGAAATGCAGAAGACAATTTGCAGCGGCGGTTAGTTTAAAATGTTCTGGCTTGCATCTCACTGGCCAACTGCCAATCTCCCAAAAAAAATGGGACAGCATTTTCCGGCCGCGCTCATCCCCCAAGGCCAGAAAATGCCACTTGAAGTCAATGGACTTTTGCATGGTCCGTGTCCCGCCCGCTCCTATTCCCGCGGTGGGCGGGACGGTAAAATTCCACCCATGATATTTGTCATCCTGTCTGGACAGGTCACAGATATCTTTAAAGCGATGTTGTGCCTCTTGACTCAAAGTGCCTTAGAGTCAATTAAGTGTGGTTTTGAAGTGTGGTTATTGTTATTGAGGGGAAACATGGGAACCAATTTTCATATAGGAAGATACTACAAGCAGAAATGTAATAATGACCAGGTAATCGGTTTTGACAATATTGACAGAGGGATAAATATTGTTCAGAAAGACCCTGCTATTCTTTGAAATAGTGTCACGTGATCTTTTACGCCTTCTTGAAAGGTGGGCTGGGACCTTGGTTTCACCTAAAAGTAGTTATAGGAACTTGAACCACTTTGCAGGATCCTATTCTTTTCACTGAAAATTAAACCCACAAGCACCATTTCAAATACTGAGTTGAACCATTTACAAACTCACAATCTATGACATGCCTAAACGGCAATACTTTCTGTGGTGACAACTCAAAGCTGGTTCATCCTCATACCTGCTCCTGTAGATCCTATGGTAGCTCTGTGGCAGGTGCAGGATTATCCAGATTGAAACGATCTTATTTATTTAAACAAGCAATTTTTAAGCAATGTTAGGAAGGGGGGAAAAATGTATCAGTATGTCATAACAATATCTTCAAACTAAGTTCTGCTAAAGGGACACAGCAAAAGATGAACTCCTTTTATCCATTTTTTTTTCAGATGTTGAGCAATCTGCTGCATGTTTCAAACATTTTGTTTATAAAAACCTTAAGAACTCACAAGGCTCAAACTCTATTGGTCTGGTTGGTTGTTAGAACCTGTGATTCCAGTTAAAACAAATCTCTTCTAATATATTAACAAGCTGACACATGGATTGAAGAGCTAACTGACAGAATAAAATACTGACGATTGCCGCGTATGATTTATTACACTTGCTGAAGCAAGATGAAGCATTAGCTGTTTCCACCTCCTATGAATAGGCTTTTAAGATATTCTGAGAGGTTTGTTATATGATTATTAGCTATTAATGCTGATTAATGGAGCATGATTCAGAACAAAGTGTACAAGGTCACCTTAGATCACTGGTGTGCATTATAGTTACAAAAAAACAACGTAACCATTGCAAATGGGAACAGCATTAACTCATAATTTGGTGTGCATTTTCATCTGTAAAGCTCTTATACTGTGCAGTTTCTATGAGGCTAAAATTCATGAAGTGGTAGCTGGTGTTTACATTGCTAAGCCTGGCTCCCTCATCCCATGCCGCATTAATAGACCGCATTATGTCTTTTTTGGGGGACATTAAACAGGTTGAAACTATCTTTTTTATTTCATAGAGTCATAGAATCCCTATAGTGCGGAAGGAGGCAATTCGGCCCATTAAGCATGCACCGACAACAATCCCACCTGGTGACCCCATGTATTTACTCTGCAAATCCCCCGAAACCCACCCGAGGTCAATGGATATTTCCATTGTCCGCCCTTCACCCACTTCAATTCTGTGATGGGAGGGGTGGTAAAATTCCAGCCTCAGGAGCAATTCAGCATTGTCAATCAACCTAACCTGTACTTTGGACTGTGGGAGGAAACCGGAGCACACCAGAGGCACAGGGAGAACATGCAAACTCCACACAGTCACCCAAATTGAATCCGGGTCCCTGGCGTACCCCATACCCCATTTAAATAGTCAATTTTTAAGCAATATTCGGAAGGGGAGTTATGTCATAACAAAGTTTTCAAACCAAGTTCTGCTAAAGGGACACAGGAAAAGATTAACTCTTCTTATTTATTTTGTTCAGATATTGAGCAACCTGCTGTATATTTCAAACATTTTGTTTTTAAAAACCATAAGAACTCAGCTGGATAGAACTCTATGGGTCTAATTGGCTGTTACAACCTCCAATTTCAATTTTAAAAGAAAATCCAAAAAAGGCCCAATTTCAAGTTGAAATTTCCTCAGCACAGGTATCCTTAAAACCAGCACTAGTGTATGAATGAGGCCCCTCACCAAAATGGCTGACACTGAGCAGCAGGAGATGGGTCTGCCCTCACTCATTAGGGGAGTCCGTGGAATAAGGATCCACCTAACAAAACCGAGGAAACATTTTCAAAAAGAACAGGAGTGCTCAAGCTCTCCCTTTTCCCACAGCTGCCAGTCTGCAGTCAACTCTTCTCCAATCACATTCCACCCCCCCACCACGACCCACCCAGTACCAGACCTCCATTTCCCTCAGCCTCCACATTGGAGGCCATTTATCAAGGTAGGTGGTTGGAGTTTCAAGCTGGCAAAAGGACTAGCTGCCTGCGGAGGCATGTCAAGCAGCAACAGTTCTCCCAGATTATTCAGAATGAGGCATGTCAATTTTAACTAATGAGACACAGCAATGTGCCATTGGTTGACTGTCTGTCCTTAGTAGCCGCCCTGCTTAGGTCAGAGTCAAAATCAATGAACATCACCTAACTCCATTTCTAAAGAAGGACGCCGCTGGCTTTTGTCAGGTGTCTTCAGAAGGGCGGGTTAAAGTTCAAGACATTGGGATCCAGGCAACAACATGGGCATG
Organism: Mustelus asterias; assembly: GCF_964213995.1. Lineage (NCBI taxonomy): Eukaryota > Metazoa > Chordata > Chondrichthyes > Carcharhiniformes > Triakidae > Mustelus > Mustelus asterias. Next base: position 41,660,876 of record NC_135820.1, read on the forward strand.
CAAGTCACCCCGTCAATCAGAATTTCATATCTGCCCTGCTTTCCCAATTAAAATGGAAAAGAATAGGCTAACAGTTGGATTTGATACGATGGATTTCCACTCTGTTTATGGCCAATGAGCTCATCCAGGGAATATTAAAATACAATGAAAGTCTCAGGTTTAATTGAGTTGTGCCGAGTTTACAGTTCATAACTGGAATGGCAGCAAGAGTATTAAAATTAGCCTCAGTATCACGGGGGGAAATAAGATTGATGCAGTTGATTGTTAAGAGCCATACTGAAAGTCAGTATGTGCAAACATCATGTGAGGATGAGATTGGGTTCAGCTGTGATTCCCTTGTAAAAACTTGCTGAAACTAACCATTTAGACCTATGTATAAATAACGGCAGCTTAGGGTCCAGAGATGCTTGATGCGAGTGAGCCATATCTAATACATGTCAGTGTCTTGACAAGATGGTCAAGGGGAAGTTGAGGAGAAATTCCATTGCATCTTCGAAATGCTTTTAGACTTTTCTGTTTATCACAAAACCCTGCAACCACTTCTACAGGAAGTACTCATCACTTGTTTTCCTATAATTCATGACCTTTTAACCCTTTCTGTGCGGTGACTTGAGTTTGATTTCATCCCTGTTTAAAGGTACATCAAAGTCTCCTTTGAGATGTAAAGATGTGCTAAGGGCTAATTTGTTCCAGATGAATGCAGGCCTTTAAACAAAAACATTTTATGAGCATCTCGCAGTGAAAGGGTAAAAGGACTGTCATCATCTTATCCTGCTGAACAAACAAAAACTTGTGATTATGGTTAACGCAACAAATGTGATTCCCCTAAACAAAACAGTGAATACCAAATGTTTGATGTTTTGTCAGCTCATGGCACTTAATAAAACAATTGCTTTCAAAAGGTTAAGATCCTGGACACACGGACTTCAAACTGTACTGTGGGATCTCTGTTGCTTTTCTTCCTCTGTACTATCCCTACCAATGCTGTAACCTGAAATTGCTCGAATTGATATTATTCAGTAAAATAACTTTATGAGTGGGATAATATAATTTTGGTTACATTTTTTAAAGTGTAAATTAAGATTTTGGTGACTTTGCAAGGAAGCTAAACTATAGTACAGAATGCAGTTGGTGTTTGTATCCTTATTACTGGAGCCTAGATTAGGATGGTAAAAACACCAAAGGACTGGACACTGATGTACATTTGAGTTCTCCCCCTATTGCATTTGCAGGTTGATCTTGATCAATGCAGTCAGAGCTTCCTCTCCACCCCCGCAACCCAGAAAGGGGCTAGATTCTTATGGTAATTGGGATCAGATTACTTAGTTATGACTCTGAATGCCATTTTCATCTCTGCGCACAGGATTACTGCATGCTTCTGCTCCTGTCCACTAAACCATAGCCGGTAAAAGACAGGAGGTGGCCATTCTCAGCATCAGTTAAAGAGATCCTCAGTGGTCATCAAGGAAAGCTGGAAGCAATTACCCTTTCTGTAATTAATTTTGGGTTGTGAGACCTAAAGGCTTCAACAATGCTTCTTGCTGCTGTGGGTGCTGTCAAAAATGTTGCTTCCTCCTCAGAACCAGGGCTTCCTTTCACTCCTGTCGAGTTTATGCCTCCTCTCCAGGAGGAAGGTGATCTACAGGTTTTGCAAATTAAATCTCAGACACTCGTTTGAAGGACGTCTGAAGAACTAACTCATGGCTTGGAAGTTTCCGGTGTCAAAGGAGTTTAATGTAATAGTGACCACCTTGCAACCTGTGACACCAGTTGGCTGCAGGTGTGTTTCTAGGAGGTGGCAAAGCAATGTGACAGCTTCCCTTGTCAAGAAGCAATATTATAGATGGGCCATCTTTGATTTACCCAGCTTGGGCTGCCTGGATGTTAAATATGGACCATGTTGTAATGATGGGTGTGGACATAATACTTGAGGTAAAGCTATTTCTGTTTTTTGTTACATAGAATGTCATAGAATATGCAGCTCAAGGAAAAGGGTATTTGACCCAACTAGTCTATGTTGGTGTTTGTATTTCACACAAACCGACCCCGTTCCATCTACCTCACATCAGCCTTCAGCATATCTTTCTATTGCCTTTTCCCTCATCTACTCATCTAGTTTTCTTTTGAAAATATCTAAGATATTTGCCTCAACCACCTCCTGTGATGCCTAGTTCCACGTTCTGATCGCTCTCTGAATAAAGAAGTTTCTCCTTATTTCTCTTTTAGATTTATTAGGATCTATCTAGAATTTATCGCCCCAAGTTTTGGATACTGTCACAGGTGGAAATATTCTCTCCAGTCCACGCTGTCCAACCCGTTCACTATTTTAGAACTCCTCTAAGTCTCTTTTCCAAAGACAAAAGCCTCAACTTGTTGGATCTTTCTAGATGGTGTAATCTGTCCATTCTTGTACCATGTGTTTATTCTCTTTGTATTTTCTCCAGTGCTTTACAGTCTGTTCATGAATTAACCTTCCTCAGCTAGTGCTGCGGAACCCTGAAATAAATTCTCATTCTAAGCACAGAGAGAGAGAGAGAGCTCTTAACATACAAATGCCCACAAAAAAAATCCATACCATTTAAAAAGGCTAATTTATTCAGCACAGAATTGAACTTGATGTTTAAAATGTATTACTCTCAACCAGAATGTCAAACTACTTCAAGGAATTCCTTCCCTGAAGAAGTACTGCTCTTCTCCCTTCTCTTCAGAATGTAAAATGTTCTGCTTTCCCCTTCACTCAACACTTTACCCAGAAAGGAGAGCAAACACCTAGATCCCCAGATTAGGACTTCATTTCATCCTAGCACCCGCTGAGCTGCTCCCACCTCCATAGGGAGAGAAATTTTGGTGAGTGTCGACTCCAACCCGCTAACCAATTTTGTGCCATGCCACTAGGTGGGGTGTCATACCATAGAAAACTGGCACGCTATCCATTTTCCCTGAAAGCCACTTCATCAGGATGAGTGGAATTTGTTCTGTTGCTCAGCAGAGAACGACACTTAAAAACTGAGGTTGGAGACTCTGTCAAGTGCTCCGGCACGAGGTCTAACTAGATTTTCTGAGGCTCCAGATGCTGACTTAGGATTCTAAAAGCTTTGGATTGTCAAAAACCTTTAATTTATTCTGACACCTAAATATTTAGTTTGTTTTTATACACAACAAACTGCATTCCTAAAACGTCTTTGTAAGATAGCGAAACATCCCAAGAAGTTTCAAAAGTGGATGTCAAATATAGTTTATGTATATATATATATATATACATACATATAAAGCACATACATTCATATAATATTGTTTATTGTTCAGAGATGGAGTTATTAATCTCAAAATTAGGTCAATAATCAAAGTTAAATCAATAGCAGTACATTTTAGGCAGAGGATCAATGAACAATTGTTTTATCAATATCTTTAGCATAATCTGCAATAGGACAATATGAGGAAAGGGGGCACATCAGTACTTTGTGTGAACCCTAAAATAAGATTTTTAAATACCCATCAATACTTGGAATTTTGAGTAATGTAAAGCATGACATTACAAATAGGATCCCAATTCCATTAAATCGCAGAACATTTTTCGAACTCAATAAAGGACTTTCTGGAATTATGGTCCGTTCTGATGTCTGTTTAAATGCAAGTTCCCACTCCTGATGATGTCTAACAAGTGCTACTGTGTCTCTGGCGATTCAGTGGAGGGAAGGATTGGACCTATCTCTGATGCCTCCAACAGTTGAATGGCATTTGCCGACAAGGCATATACAGGATGAGTAAATGTTTTGGGCAAGGATTAAAGGAACATTGGCACAGTCGAAACGACTCTCCAAGCATCAATAATTGCCATTAGGAAATGAGGCAAGAAAATTCGAACAGGAAAGAAAGGCTTTGTATGGGCTGCGCGTATTTGTAGGACAGTTTTTAATACGTCAACTGAAGCCGTCATGGGGAGCTGGGAGGACTCTGAAGATAAGATACATCAAAGTCTGACCTGACAGCTGTGACATTGTGCAGGCTGCTCTCCTGAGAGTTTATAGACTGGATTGACAGGCAGGATTAAGCCTAGTAATTGTGATAAACAATAGCTGAACTATGATTGAGAGCTGCCACCTGGGAGAGACACACAACTGGGCGGGGAGGGGACAGGGAGCTGGGAAAAAGTACCGATAAATTGATGCTATTTTATTTTCTCTATTAATCTCTGTCTTGATCAACTAAATAGCAACAACCACTTGCATTTATGTACACACTGAATATTGGATCTTCCAGTTTTATATTGCTGCTTTTGTACATATTTAGTGATGAGTGGCACCAGCCCCTATCATGTGGCTCCCACACAACAAGCAACAGCCTTGAAGTACACTTATTGTCAAAATCTGTAATGGCCCAGTTCTGTGTTGCTACTGTGGTGCAACTCTTCATTCCTGTCATATTGTGACAAGGCAAGCACTCTTCGACTTCTGTAACTGAGGCTGTTACATCTTCACATTCTCTACCTTGTGAACTTTGATGTCAATTTCAGCATCCATCCTGCCACTTTGACTGAGTTCAGCTAATGCAAGGCAAACTGCAGAACCTCCTGGTCTGTAGCATTGTATCAAGATGTGGAGATGCCGGCGTTGGACTGGGGTGAACACAGTAAGAAGTCTCACAACACCAGCTTAAAGTCCAACAGGTTTATTTGGTAGCAAATACCATAAGCTTTCGGAGCGCTGCTCCTTCGTCAGATGGAGTGGAACTCCATCTGACGAAGGAGCAGCGCTCCGAAAGCTTATGGTATTTGCTACCAAATAAACCTGTTGGACTTTAACCTGGTGTTGTGAGACTTCTTGCATTGTATCAACACAGACAGTGCATTTATTCACTGAACAAGCAGTGGAGTCATCATCATAGAATCAGCATAGAATCCGTACAACGCAGAAGGAGGCCATTCGGCCCATTGAGCCTGCACCAACCACAATCCCACCCAGACCCTAACCCCGTAATCCCATATATTTACCCTGCTAGTCCCCCTGGCACTAAGGGCAATGTAGCATGGCCAATCCACCTAAACTGCACATCTTTGGAGTGTGGGAGGAAACCAGAGCACCCAAAGGAAACCCACCCAGACGGGGACAGCATGCAAACTCCACACAGACAGTGACCAGAGGCCGGAATTGAACCTGGGTCCCTGTGAGGCAGCAGTACTAACCAAGTCCTCCCAGCACCCATGATACTACACCATGATACGGTCATACACCAATCATTACATTTTTATTATAGTATTATGATGATATAATGATGCAACGTTACTGTAGTTCTTCCTTCACTTTCTCAAATCTTGCCAGTTTTTGATGTACATGTTTTACATAAGCCTGAATTTTAGTATCCCCACTCCCCCCCCAGTTCCCACACTCGCCACCCAGGAATGTGTTAGCAGGTAAGAGCGCATAAAACTGGGCACCACGGTGCCAGTGCTGTGCCCAATAGTTACCTGTTTCTGCTGGGATTTTACCTACGGTAGAAGGAGCCTTTGGGCAGCCTGTCCACCCTTGGGCCAAATGAGGCCCTGAAGTGGTCACTTAATAACCACTCGAAGATCTCCTCTCATCACTGCTATGATTATGCCCATGACAGTCTGTGCCAGGGCTAAGTACCCAGGTTGTCAGACTTGTAGGGGGAGATGCTTCCTGTTCAGGCACTCTGTGCCCAGCCCCCCGAGGTAGCTCCACCGCCCTCAATTTCTGCACCCCCTGCCCTCCACCCACCACCCAGGCCCTGGCGAAACCGCACACTTTAAGTCCTGGTCCATGGCCACCTGCCATCTGTGTGGCTGAATACTCTCTGACTCAGGGCCTGCTTCCCATTGGGTGAAAGTCTCACCCTGAGATGTTAAATGGCTGTGGGCCAACCTGATCCAACTGAGGCAGGAATATCACCTCCATGTAAAATTTGGCCTTTGTGCAATTTGCACTAATTTGACATCTGTCATGACGGACTTGTCATATAATCTTGAGCCGGCTGTTATTCAACTGATTGGGGTTTTAGTCCAGCCTCCAGGTTTACAGGTATTGATGACTTTTTGCACAGTTGTTTGTGACTCTGTACACTCTGATGAGGGATTGTTTGACATGCTTATTTGGCATGTGGCACTAGCAACTGCCTGCACTGCACTTAATTGGCTGATGACACATATGAAGAAGCCAGGGGTTAGAAATTGATCAGTCCCTTTTTTTGGGGGCATGGGAATTGCAATTAGTGAGCTGCCTGGACCTGTCCATAGCAAGGTGATCGACCAGCCGACATCAACCTAACCACCAGACATGGCAATGACACACCAAGCCCACTCGACCCTGCAAAGCCTCCTTACTAACACCCTGGGACATGTGCCAAAATTGAGAGTGTTGTCACACAGATTAGTCAAGCAACAGCCTGACATGGTTATAGTCACTGAATCATTCCTTACAGCCAATGTCCCAGGCTCCTCCATTCTAGCTCTGAGTATTGCATGTCTCACAGCCAGGACAGACCTAAAAGAAAGAGGTAATGGCACAGTAGTATACAGTTGGGAGGGAATTGCCCTGGGAATCCTCAGTAACTTCAGACTCTATGAATGTTCATGGCCTAATGTCAAACATTGACAAGGAAACCTATATTTGGTTACTACCTACTATCTCCCTCAGATGATGAATCAGTACTCATTCATGTTGAACACTACTTTGAAGAAGCACTGATGATAGCAAAGGCACAGACTGGGGGAGTTCAATGCTCATCATCAAGAATGGACTAACTAAACTGGTCCAGTTCTGAAGACATAGCTGCCAGACTGGGTTTGCAATAGGTGGTGAGGGAACCAAGAGGGAAAAACCTCCTTGAACTCATCTTCACCAACCTATCTGTCGCAAATCCATCTTTCACTGACAATATTGGCAGGAGTGACCATCACACAGGATGGGATTGTCCATCCATTCCTGCTCACGGGATCATCTGGTCCCACCATTGGTGAGCCCCGCCATGAGAAGGTGCAAACAACAAAGTAAAGTTTATTTATCATTCATAAGCAGGCTTACATTAACACTGCAATGAAGTTACTGTGAAGAACACGATGACAACAGTGAGACCAGAATACCCCACTGCCAACCAATGGCAGCCGCTTCCAACACTGCAAAATACACCATGGGAGTGCGCGGAAAATCCTGTCCACAGTCTTTAGGGAGACAAAATCCCATCTTCACACTGAGGATACCATCCATTGTGTTGTGTCACAACCTTGTTTAACCTTGTTAAACAGGACAAATACAGAACAAATCTATCAGCTCAAAAATAGCACATCCCTGAGGTGTTGCAGTCCAGCAGCAGCAGCAGGACTGTATTCACCCACAATCATTAGTAACCTCATGGCCTGGCACATCCTTCACTCTACCATTACCACAGAAGGGGATGAACCCTGATTCAATGAGGAGTGCAGGAAAACATGCCAGGAGCAGCACCTTACACACCTAAAATTGAGTTGCCAATCTGATGAAGATACAATACAGGATTAGTTACATGCCAAACAAGAGAAACAGTGGAAACTGCATGTGATAGACAAAGCTAAGCAATCTCACAACCAATGGATGGTGAATGGTAATGGACAATTAACTAAAGGCGGTGGTTTCATAAATATCCCCATCCTTAATGATGGGGAAATCCAGTACATCAGTGTAATGGGGCTAAGACCTCACACTAAATCTTTAACAAACCAAGAGGTCAATTCAAGGCAGGAGACCATAATGGTTATATAGGAAATGAGGGTCACAGAATAGTAGGAAGGGACAGAGAGATTAAACCCAAGAATACACCAACAGTCAAGACTAGCTGTTATTAAGATAACAAAAATACAAAATTTAAAACTCTGTATCTGAATGTGCATAGCAGTCATGAAAAAGTAAATGAATTGATGATGCACATTGAAGTAGTAGCCATTACGGAGACATGGCTGCAGGATAACAAGGATTGGGTTCTTAATGTTGAGGGTTATATAACATTAAAGAAGAATAGGAAGCTTGCTATATGGAACAGGAGGGGTAGTGCTGTTATCTAATGATGTTATTGCTGCAATAGTTAGAGATGACCTTGGTTCAGGAGATGAGGATATAGAATCAGTTTGGGTGGAGATGAGAAAAGGTTAGGGAAAGAAGTCACGAGTGGGAGTGGTCTACAAACCCGCTAACTGTAACCTCAATGTAGGACAAAGTATACAAGAAGAAATATTGGTACTTGCAATAAAGGGATGGCAAAGTTCCCTAGATTTGGAAAAGGTCACATTAGATCAGAATAGAGAAAAAAGATAACTCCCTTATTTAGGGCGGCACGGTAGCACAGTGGTTAGCACTGCTGCTTCACCGCTCCAGGGTCCCAGGTTCGATTCCCGGCTCGGGTCACTGTCTGTGTGGAGTTTGCACATTCTCCTCGTGTCTGCGTGGGTTTCCTCCGGGTGCTCTGGTTTCCTCCCACAGTCCAAAGATGTGCGGGTTAGGTTGATTGGCCAGGTTAAAAAAATCGCCCCTTAGAGTCCTGGGATGTAGGTTAGAGGGATTAGCGGTTAAAATATGTGGGGGTAGGGCCTGGGTGGGATTGTGGTCGGTGCAGACTCGATAAGCCGAATGGCCTCCTTCTGCACTGTAGGGTTTCTATGATTTCTATTCAAAAAGGGAGGGAGGCAGAAAGCAGGAAATTACACGTCAGTTAGCCTAACATCTGTTAAAGGGAAAATGTAAGAAGCATTATTAAAGTTGTTATAACATGGCACTTGGGAAAATTCAAGGCAATCAGGCAGAATCAATATGCTTTTATGGAAGGGAAATCATGTTTCACCAATTTATTGTAGTTCATTGAAGGAATCATACGTGTTGTAGATAAAGAGGAACCATGTACTATGCTTAGACTTCCAGAATGCATTTGATAAAGTGGCACAACAAGGGTTATCGGAGAAAATAAAAGCTGATGGTGTCGGGGGAAACAAACTGGCATGGATTGAAGATTGGCTAGGTAACAAGACAGTAAGAAGTCTCACAACACCAGGGTAAAGTCAAACAGGTTCATTTGGTAGCACAAGCCACTAGCTTTCGACGCGCTGCTCCTTCATCAGGGTAAGTGAGAGTTCTGTTCACAAACAGGGCATATAAAGACACAAACTCAATTTACAAAATAATGGTTGGAATGCGAGTTTTTACAGGTAATCAAGTCTTAAGGGTACAGACAATGTGAGTGGAGAAAGGGTTAAGCACAAGTTAAAGAGATGTGAATTGTCTCCAGCCGGGACAGTTAGTGATATTTTGCAAACCCAGGCAAGTCGTGGGGGTTACAGATAGTGTGACATGAACCCAAGATCCTGGTTGAGGCCGTCCTCATGTGTGCGGAACTTGGCTATCAATCTCTGCTCAGCAACTCTGCGTTGTCGTGGGTCGCGAAGGCCGCCTTGGAGGACGCTTACCCAAGATCAGAGGCTGAATGCCCGTGACCGCTGAAGTGTTCCCCAACAGGAAGAAAACACTCTTGCCTGGTGATTGTCGAGAAATGTTCATTCATCCGTTGTCGTAGCGTCTGCATTGTCTTCCCAATGTACCATGCCTCGGGACATGCATTCCTGCAGCGTATCAGATAGACAATGTTGGCCAAGTTGCAAGAGTGTGTACCGTGTACCTGGTGGATGGTGTTCTCACGTGAGTTGATGGCATCCGTGTGTTGATGATCCGGCACGTCTTGCAGAGGTTGCTGTGGCAGGGTTGTGTGGTGTCATGGTCACTGTTCTCCTGAAGGCTGGGTAGTTTGCTCCGGACAATGGTCTGTTTGAGGTTGTGCAGTTGTTTGAAGGCAAGAAGTGGGGGTGTGGGGATGGCCTTGGCGAGATGTTCGTCTTCATCAATGACATGTTGAAGGCTCTGGAGAAGATATCATAGCTTCTCAGCTCCGGGGAAGTACTGGATGACAAAGGGTACTCTGTCCGCCGTGTCCCGTGTTTGCCTTCTGAGGAGGTCGGTGAGGTTTTTCGCTGTGGCGCGTCGGAACTGTCGATCAATGAATCGTGTGCCATATCCTGTTCTTAGGATGGCATCTTTCAGAGTCTGGAGGTGTCTGTTGCGATCCTCCTCATCTGAGCAGATCTTGTGTATACGGAGGGTTGTCTGTGGGGAATGGCTTCTTTAACGTGTTTAGGATGGAAGCTGGAGAAGTGGAGCATCAAAGAACAAAGAACAATACAGCACAGGAACAGGCCCTTCGGCCCTCCAAGCCCGCGCCGCTCCCTGGTCCAAACTAGACCATTCTTTTGTATCCCTCCATTCCCACTCCGTTCATATGGCTGTCTAGATAAGTCTTAAACGTTCCCAGTGTGTCCGCCTCCACCACCTTGCCTGGCAGCGCATTCCAGGCCCCCACCACCCTCTGTGTAAAATATGTCCGTCTGATATCTGTGTTAAACCTCCCCCCCTTCACCTTGAACCTATGACCCCTCGTGAACGTCACCACCGACCTGGGGAAAAGCTTCCCACCGTTCACCCTATCTATGCCTTTCATAATTTTATACACCTCTATTAAGTCTCCCCTCAACCTCCGTCTTTCCAGGGAGAACAACCCCAGTTTACCCAATCTCTCCTCATAACTAAGCCCCTCCATACCAGGTAACATCCTGGTAAACCTCCTCTGTACTCTCTCCAAAGCCTCCACGTCCTTCTGGTAGTGTGGCGACCAGAACTGGACGCAGTATTCCAGATGCGGCCGAACCAACGTTCTATACATCTGCAACATCAGACCCCAACTTTTATACTCTATGCCCCGTCCTATAAAGGCAAGCATGCCATATGCCTTCTTCACCACCTTCTCCACCTGTGACGTCACTTTCAAGGATCTGTGGACTTGCACACCCAGGTCCCTCTGCGTATCTACACCCTTTATGGTTCTGCCATTTATCATATAGCTCCTCCCTACATTATTTCTACCAAAATGCATCACTTCGCATTTATCAGGATTGAACTCCATCTGCCATTTCTTTGCCCAAATTTCCAGCCTATCTATATCCTTCTGTAGCTTCTGACAATGCTCCTCACTTTATGCAAGTCCTGCCAATTTTGTGTCGTCCGCAAACTTACTGATCACCCCAGTTACACCTTCTTCCAGATCGTTTATATAAATCACAAACAGCAGAGGTCCCAATACAGAGCCCTGCGGAACACCACTAGTCACAGACCTCCAGCCGGAAAAAGACCCTTCCACTACCACCCTCTGTCTTCTGTGACCAAGCCAGTTCTCCACCCATCTAGCCACCTCCCCCTTTATCCCATGAGATCCAACCTTTTTCACCAGCCTACCATGAGGGACTTTGTCAAACGCTTTACTAAAGTCCATATAGACGACATCCACGGCCCTTCCCTCGTCAACCATTTTGGTCACTTCTTCAAAAAAACTCCACCAGGTTATCCGTGGACTTGCGATACAGTGAAGTGCTGAGGTGACCGTCTTTGATGGAGATGCGTGTGTCCAAGAATGCAACCGATTCCGGAGAGTATCCATGGTGAGTCTGATGGTGGGATGAAACTTGTTGATGTCATCATATAGTTGTTTCAGTGATTGTTCACCATGAGTCCAAAGGAAGAAAATGTCATCGATGTATCGATCGCAACAGACACCTCCAGAAGCTGAAAGATGCCCTCATAAGAACAGGATATGGCTCAACTCATCGATCGACAGTTCTGACGCGCCACAGTGAAAAACCGCACCGACCTCCTCAGAAGACAAACATGGGACATGGCGGGACAGAGTACCCTTTGTCGTCCAGTACTTCCCCGGAGCGGAGAAGCTACGACATCTTCTCCGGAGCCTTCAACATGTCAATGATGAAGATGAACATCTCGCCAAGGCCATCCCCACACCCCCACTTCTTGCCTTCAAACAACCGCACAACCTCAAACAGACCATTGTCCGCAGCAACAGTGACCACGACACCATACAACCCTGCCACAGCAACCTCTGCAAGACGTGCCGGATCATCGACATGGATGCCATCATCTCACATAAGAACACCATCCACCAGGTACACGGTACATACACTTGCAACTCGGCCAACCTTGTCTACCTGATACACTGCAGGAAAGGATGTCCCGAGGCATGGTACATTGGGGAGACCATGCAGACACTACAACAATGGATGAATGAACACCGCTCGACAATCACCAGGCAAGAGTGTTCTTTTCCTGTTGGGGAACACTTCAGCGGTCACGGGCATTCGGCCTCTGATCTTCGGGTAAGCGTTCTCCAAGGTGGCCTTCACGACACACGACAACGCAGAGTTGCTGAGCAGAGACTGATAGCCAAGTTCCGCACACATGAGGATGGCCTCAACCGGGATCTTGGCTTCATGTCACACTATCTGTAACCCCCACGACTTGCCTGGGCTTGCAAAATCTCACTACCTGTCCTGGCTGGAGACAATACACATCTCTTTAACCTGTGCTTAACCCTTTCTCCACTCACATTGTCTGTACCTTTAAGACTTGATTACCTGTAAAGACTCGCATTCCAACCATTATTTTGTAAATTGAGTTTGTGTCTTTATACGCTCTGTTTGTGAACAGAACTCCCACTTACCTGATGAAGGAGCAGCGCTCTGAAAGCTAGTGGCTTGTGCTACCAAATAAACCTGTTGGACTTTAACCTGGTGTTGTGAGACTTCTTACTGTGTTTACCCTAGTCCAAGGCCGGCATCTCCACATCATAGCTAACAAGAAACAGAATTGGCATAAAAGGGTCTTTTTCCTGGCTGGCAGTGCTGGGGCCTCAGCTTTTTACAATTCATATTGATGATTTGGGTGAAGGCACTTAAGGTTTGCTTTTTTTAAATTAATTCATGAGATGTGGGCATTTATTGCCTATTCCCAAAGGCATTTAAGAGTCAACCAGATTGCTGTGGATCTGGAGTCAAATGTAGGCCAGACCAGCTAAGGACGACAGATTTCCTTCCCCGAAGAACATTAGTGAACCAGATGGGTTTTTACAACAATCAACAATGGTTTCATGGTCATCATTAGACTTTTAAGTCCAGGTTTTTTATTGAATTCAAATGTAATAATTTGCCGAGGTGGGACTTGAACCCAGGTCTACAGAGCATGACCTTGGATCTCTGGATTACTCATCCAGCGACAATATCACTACGCCACTGCCTTCCCCTATGATTGCTAAATTTGCTGATAGCACAAAGATAGATCGGAAAGTAAATTGTGAAGAGGAGGTAAGGATGTTACAAAGGGACATAAATGGGTTAAGTGAGTGAGCAAAAATCTGGCAAATGGAGTATAACGTGGGCAAATGTGAAATTGTCCAATTTGGCAGGAAGAATAAAAATAAACTCAGTATCTAAATGGTGAAAGATTCAGGGCTCTGAGGTGCAGAGGGATCTAGGTGTCCCAATGAATAAGGCAGAAAGACTGGTATACAGGTACAGCAAATAATCAGGGAAGCTAATTAAATGTTATTGTTAATTATGAGAGGAATAGATTATAAAAGTAGGGAGGTCATGCTTTAGTTGTACTGGGCATTGGTAAGACCACAGCTGAAGTATTGTGTACAGTATTGGTCTCCTTATTTAAGGAAATATGTATATGTACCAGAAACAGTTCAGAGAAGGTTTACTAGATTAATACCAGGAATGGGCATGTTGTTTTATGAAAAAAGCTTGGAGGGGTTAGGTTTCTATGTATTAGAGTTTAGAAGAGTAAGGGGCAACTTGATCAAAACCTTTGAGTTCCTAAGGGTCATCGACAGAGTGGATGTGGAAAGGATGTTTCCCCTTGTCAGAGAATCCAGAACAAGGGGTCACTGTTTAACAGTAAGGGGTCATTCATTTAATTCTGAGATGAGGAGATATTTTTCTCTCAAGAGTGTTGTGAATTTCTGGAACTCTCTCAAAAGGCAATGGAAGCAAAGGGGGTGATTCTCCCAAAAAAAACTAAGTGCCCAATGGGCATGAAAACGGGAGATTTACCCACCCGTTTTTTGGGCATACTTAGTTTAACGAATCTCCGGCACTCTGTGCTCCAAAGTGCCTCGGGGGATTCATGCCAGGAAGGGGGGCCAGAATCAGCGTGCTGAGCGGCCATGGCTCATGCACTGATCTGTCAGCGAGGAGATCGGATCATGCGTATAGGCCCCCCCTAGGCCCCCCCTCCCCCCACCGCCGGCTTCCCGATTGGCGGCCTTCCAATTTCTTCCCAGGCCCTCCCCCCAGGCTAATCGCCGGCCTCCCTGATCCCAGAAGCCCCCCGCAGGGCAAGCCCCAATCGCCAGTCCCCCATGGCAGCTCCGACCCCGCTTCCCATGTGCAGCCCCGATTGACTCCTCCCTCCCTCTCCCACCGATCCCATTGATCCCATTGCAGAGTGCATAACGGTCACTCCACCACCACCACAGATTGGCCCTGCCCCCAGTAGGCCCCGTACCTTTTGCACAGTCCAGTTATTCTTGTTCTTCTAACCTTGTTCTTCCACACTATGTGCTTAGGATACTGTGCACTTTATGCACTCTGTCAACCTATCCTGCCACCTTCAATGACCTATGACATATATATCCAGTTCCCTTTGCTCTGGCATCCCCTTAAGAATTGTACCCTTTATTTTACATTGTCTCTCTCTGGCGGCACGGTGGTTAGCACTTCTGCCTCACAGCGCCAGGGACCTGGGTTCAATTCCCAGCTTGGGTCATTGTTTGTGCAGAGTCTGCACATTGTCTGCGTGCGTTTCCTCCGGGTGCTCTGGTTTCCTCTCACAGTCCAAAAGACGTGCTGGTTAGGTGCATTGGCCATTCTAAATTCTCCTTCAGTGTACCTGAACAGGTGATGGAGTGTGGCGATTAGGGGATTTTCACAGTAACTTCATTGATATGTTAATGCAAGCCTATTTGTGAAACTAATAAATAAACTTTAAAAACTTTTCTTCCCACCAAAATGAATCACTTCATTTTTCTCCGCATTGAATCTCAACTGGCATCAGTCTGCACGTTTTACCAACTTGTCTATGTCCTGTTGAATTTTCTAAACTATTCTTCTCATGGCATATCATTTGTAAATTTTGAAATTATGCCCTATATACACCAAGGTCTAAGTCATTAATATATATCAAGAAAAGCAAGGATTCACCACCAACCCCTGAGGAGCTCCACTACTAACTTTCTTCCAGCCAAAGAAAACATGCATTAACCACTGCCCACTTTTCCTGTCACTCAGCCAATTTTATATCCATGTTGCGAATGTCTCTTCTGTTCCAAGAGCTATAGCTTTGCTCACAGGTGTGTTATGTGGCACTGTATTGAATGCCTTCCATGTACGTCAGTCACATCAACAGCACTGGCCTCATCAAATCTCTCTATTACCTCCTCAAAAAACTACAGCAAGTTATTTAAACACATGAAGAAATCCATACTGGCTTTCCTTAATTATGATGTGGAGATGCCGGCGTTGGACTGGGGTAAGCACAGTAAGAAGCCTCACAACACCAGGTTAAAGTCCAACAGGTTTATTTGGTAGCACAAGCTTTCGGAGTATTGCTCCTTCTTCTGGTGAGGTGAAGAGTTGTGTTCACAAACACGGCATACATAGACACAGACTCAATTTACAAGATAATGGTTGGAAAGGGAGTTTTTACAGGCAATCAAGTCTTTACAGGTACAGACAATGTGAGTGGAGAGAGGGTTAAGCACAGGTTAAAGAGGTGAGAACTGTTTCCAGCCAGGACAGTTAGTGAGATTTTGCAAGCCCAGGCAAGTCGTGGGGGTTACAGATAGTGTGACATGAACCCAAGATTCCGGTTGAGGCAGTCCTCATGTGTGCGGAACTTGGCTAACAGTTTTTGCTCAGCGATTCTACGTTGTCGTGTGTTGTGAAGGCCCCCTTGGAGAATGCTTACCCGAAGATCAGAGGCTGAATGCCCGTGACTGCTGAAGTGTTCCCCAACAGGAAGGGAACACTCCTGCCTGGTGATTGTCGAGCGGTTTTCATTCATCCATTGTCGTAGCATCTGCATTGGTCTCGCCAATGTACCATGCCTCAGGACATCCTTTCCTGCAGCGTATCAGATAGACAACATTGGCCGAGTTGCAAGAGTATGTACTGTGTACCTGGTGGATGGTGTTCTCACGTGACAAGATGGCATCTATGTCGATGATTCGGCACATCTTGCAGAGGTTGCTGTGGCAGGGTTGTGTGGTGTCATGGTCACTGTTCTCCTGAAGGCTGGGTAGTTTATCAGACAATGGTCTGTCGGAGGTGTGCGGTTGTTTGAAGTCAAGAAGTGAGAGTGTGGGGATGGCATTGGCGAGATGTTCATCTTCATCGATGACATGTTGAAGACTCCGGAGAAGATATCATAGCTTCTCCGCTCCGGGGAAATACTGAATGACGAGGGGTACTCTGTCCGTCGTGTCCCGTGTCTGTCTTCTGAGGAAGTTGGTGCGGGTTTTCGCTGTGGCACGTCGGAACTATCGATCGATGATTCGAGCGCCATATCCTGTTCTTATGAGGGCGTCTTTCAGCGTCTGTAGGTGTCTGTTGCAATCCTTCTCATCTGAGCAGATCCTGTGTATTCGGAGGGCTTGTCCAAGGGGATGGCTTCTTTAACGTGTTTAGGGTGGAAGCTGGAGAAGTGGAGAATCGTGAGGTTATCCGTGAGCTTGTGGTACAGTGAAGTGCTGAGGTGACCATCCTTGATGGAGATGCATGTGTCCAAGAATGCAACCGATTCTGGAGAGTAGTCCACGGTGAGTCTGATGGTGGGATGGAACTTGTTGATGTCATCATATAGTTGTTTCAGTGATTGTTCGCCATGAGACACGGGTCACGGCGCACTGAGTACCCTTCGTCGTCCAGTACTTCCCTGGAGCAGAGAAGCTACGACATCCTCTCCGGAGCCTTCAACATGTCATCAATGAAGACGAACATCTCGCCAAGGCCATCCCCACATTCCCACTTCTTGACTTCAAACAACCGGACAACCTCAGACAGACCATTGTCTGCAGCAAACTACAGTAAGAAGTCTCACAACACCAGGTTAAAGTCCAACAGGTTTATTTGGTAGCAAACGCCACTAGCTTTCGGAGCGCTGCTCCTTCGTCAGGTGAGTGGGAGTTCTGTTCACAAACAGGAGTTATAAAGACACAAACTCAATTTACAGAATAGTGATTGGAATGCGAGTCTTTATAGCTAATCAAGTCTTAAAGGTACAGACAATGTGAGTGGAGAGAGCATTAAGCATAGGTTAAAGAGATGTGTATTGTCTCCAGACAGGACAGTTAGTGAGATTTTGCAAGTCCAGGCAAGTCGTGGGGGTTACAGATACTGTGCTTAATGCTCTCTCCACTCACATTGTCTGTACCTTTAAGACTTGCATTCCAATCATTATTCTGTAAATTGAGTTTGTGTCTTTATATCCCCTGTTTGTGAACAGAACTCCCACTCACCTGACGAAGGAGCAGCGCTCCGAAAGCTAGTGGCGTTTGCTACCGAATAAGCCTGTTGGACTTTAACCTGGTGTTGTGAGACTTCTTACAATGTTTACCCCAGTCCAACGCCGGCATCTCCACATCATGCAGCAAACTACCCAGCCTTCATGAGAACAGTGACCACGACACCACACAACCCTGCCACAGCAACCTCTGCAAGATGTGCCGAATCATCGACATGGATGCCATCATCACACGTGAGAACACCATCCACCAGATACACGGTACCTACTCTTGCAACTCAGCCAACGTTGTCCACCTGATACGCTGCAGGAAAGGATGTCCCGAGGCATGGTACATTGTCGAGACTATGCAGACGCTACAACAATGGATGAATGAACACTGCTCAACAATCACCAGGCAGGGGTGTTCTCTTCCTGTTGGGAAACACTTCAGCAGTCACAGGCATTCAGCCTCTGATCTTTGGGTAAGCGTTCTCCAAGGTGGCCTTCATGACACATGACGACGCAGAATCGCTGAGCAAAAACTGATAGCCAAGTTCCGCACACGAGGACAGGATCTTGGGTTCATTTCGCACTCTCTGTAACCCCCACGACTTGCCTGGGCTTGCAAAATCTCACTAACTATCCTGGCTGGAGACAATTCATCCTCTTTAACCTGTGCTTAACCCTCTCTCCGCTCACATTGTCTGTACCTGTAAAGACTTGATTACCTGTAAAGACTCACATTCCAACCATTATCTTGTAAATTGAGTTTGTGTCTGTATATGCCCTATTTGTGAACAGAACTCCCACTCACCTGAAGAAGGAGCAATACTCCGAAAGCTCGTGCTACCAAATAAACCTGTTGGACTTTAAACTGGCATTGTGAGACTTCTTACTTTCCTTAATTAAGCAGCATTTGTCCATGTTCTATCCCAGGTTACTGTTTCTGGAAGGTTCCCCACCACCGTAGTTAAACTGATTGGCCTGTTGTATTTGGGCTTATCTTTACACTTTTTTTGAACAGGGGTATAAAATTAGCAATTCTCCAGTCCTTTGCAACCACTGAACCTAACGACTAAAAAATGATAGCCAGAGCCTTGGTACTTCTAGGTTCACTCCCTTCATTATCCTTGGATGTAACTCAGCCAGCCTTGGTGCCTTTTCAACTTTAAGTACAGACAACCTACCCAATGCCACCTCCTTATTAATTTTCAATCCTTGAAGTGTCTAATTAATCCCTCTTCCATCATGGCCCTGGTAAAGACAGGTGAAAAATATTCATTTAATACAATTGTTATGCATTCTGCCACTGTGTATAAATCCCCTTTATTGGCCCTACTCTTCCTTTGACTACCATTCTACTATTTATGTCTATAGAAAACTTTATGTTAGCTACCAGTCTCATTTCATATTCTCTCTTTGCTTCTCTAATTTACACTTACACATCCCCTTTGAACCTTCTATATTCAATCTGATTCTCAATTGCATTTGCCTGGTGTAGTATTCACTTAAACCTTTGATATTATCCTGGCAGAGTTCAGGAAGTGGCTGGCAACATGGGGGTACACAAAATTACACAAAATTGGTGCGAGATCTCCAAGGCATTGCTCCAAGTAATGCTACGCAAGGAAACTTTTATCCCCAGCTCTCTGGGCAAGACAGCCTTCGTGTTATATAGGGGTGAATTGGCACAGGATTAGTGGGAATAGGAGAGAACCTACTCTGTTTGCCAAACTGGATGCTGCTCCTGTGTTGAAAGGCTTCGATGCCTATTACCATATGGATCCACATGGTAGTACAACTATATGTTTCATAAGAGGGGTCAGCATTCATTTGCATGGGTACTGATATGTGCTGAGCAAGGGAGAGTTTGACTCAGCTGAGACTGAGGATATCAACATGGATCACAGACCTTTTCTTAACGGAAGAACAGATGCATCTATTGCTTGAAGTTTTCATGGAGAGGAATTCATTTGCATTGGGCTTCTAGTGGCGCTACACTAACTGCAGTATTCTTCAATGATATTGCTGCAGAATGCTGCATGGGCCATGCAGGTAGCACCCCGCAGTGTTGCTTTACTTTGGGGAGTTGAGGCTAAGTCTGCTTACCGCCGCTACAAACAAGACCACGCAAACAATTTTCTCCCCATTGAAGACTGTTTTTGCATTTGCACCATACTGTGTTTATTGTATATGAGTACCATTTACCTCCCAATGAGATATTTTTTAATATTCTACCATTACTTCCAATTAAAGTTTTGTTGTTGAGAATCATAGTTAAAGCAAATAACTATGTGTACACCATGCTTCATTTCTGTTTAATCATAGCATCCAATAGCATTCTTTTGATATGGTCATGGTGGCTGAAAATAATACTCTAATATGCACTGTTGGTAAATCTGCATGTCTATTATTGTCCCTTGCAGACATCCAGAAATTATAATAGTTCCTTTGTGGTCAATGTAATAAACTTGTCATAGTAAAGCGGAAACAAAAGTGGTCAGATTCTGGACAATTCTGCAGCTAGTATGTAAAATGTTCAGTACAGGCTGTTAGTTTAAATGTTCTTAATCAACTGCTTTCATAAATGTAACGGTAACACAGCTGGGCTACCAAAGTAACATGGGATTGCAGGGGGTGTATAGCAGAGTGAAAATGTATCATCTGAATGCAGGGTTTATTTCTGAAAGTAAAAAATATCAAATAGTATAAAGAGATGTATTAATGCCAAGTCAGAAAGTAACAAATATTAAAGGAGCTGCACTGTTTACCAACAATATATCCCAAGATAAGGGCGGCACGGTGGCACAGTGGTTAGCACTGCTGCCTCACAGCGCCAGCGACCTGGGTTCAATTCCGGCCATGGGTCTCTATCCTAATGGAGTTTGCACAAAAAGGATGCCAAGATGAAGATTAAGATATTGTAAAAGTTGAGGTTTTGAGGTGGGCCTTAAAGCAAGAAAGAGAGGATTGAAATGGAAATTTGCTAGGATGGAATTTTAAAAAAAATGATGGGATGTGGGCATTGATGGCTGGTCCACATTTATTGCCATAATTGGTCTTGAACTGAATGGCATTTCTGAGGACAATTAAAAGTCAACCACATTGCTGTGTGTCTAGAGTTGGTCAGATCAGATAAGGATGGCAAATTTCCTTCCTTAAAGGATATTAGTGAATCAGATAGGTTTTTAAACTGACAATAGTTTCATGGTCATCATTAAAATTTCAATTCTAGATTTTAATTGAGTTCAAATTTCACCATTTGCCTTAGTTGGGTTTAAACCCAGGTCCTCAGAGCATTACCTGAGTGTCTGGATAACTCGACTAGTGATAATACCACGACGCTACCATCTCCCAGAATGTGGGGTCGAGATAGCTGATTCTTCAGTTGGCAATGATGAAATGAAAAGAAGGGAGAGGTTGCACAAGAAGTTGAAGAATTCAGAGGGAGTTGCAGCGCTGGAGAAAGTTACAGAGATGGGCAAGGGTAAAATTAAAGAGGACATGATAATTTTAAGTTTGACACATTGGGAACTGGAAGCTAAGGTAGGTCAGCAAGGACAGAGTTGATGGGTCAGCAAAGTTTTCTGCAGGCAACTATTTGGGTAGCAGAGCTTCGACTATGTTGGAATATATAGAGAGAGGAAGAAGCAATTCCAGCAAAGACGGTATTTGACTAGACTAATCTGAAGGTAATAGAGGCATGGGTCAGAAAGTAGTAAGTGAAATAAGAAGCAATTGCAGAAAGCTTGTCAGTGATTGAGAACTCAGAACAGGAGGAACAATGAGAAATAACAGAGCAAAAAGGATGAGAGAGTTGGTGTAACGGATGAGATTAAGTGAGAAGAGGAGGCCAGAGATAAAAAAACAGATGGGGGCTGAGATAGACTGAACTCACTGAGGAGCAAGCTCTCATTGAGATAGCCAATATAAGACTTACAGGGTTAATACGCAATAGTAATTGATAGTGAGTGGAAGGAGGGATGGGAAAAGGCTGAGATTGCACAAAACAGAGCAAAACATAAAGTTGGGACTTGGCAATCAGAGGTTTGCTATATCTTAAAGGGGTTTGGGATGGAACCTCAGGAACACTTCAGTGAGGAGGAAGAATCATTACATGCAACCTAGGCTTCTGCAAACATGAAGGTACACCCATGATGAAGGTATGGAAAGGACTGTGTTTCTGAGGGATAAAGTATCCAAGCTCTCAGGGCAGGATAGTTTTAATTAATTTTGAACCCAAGTCCTACAAATAAATGAACAAATAGTGCTTTAATGCCTGGCATATAGCAAACATTGATTTCAACAGTCTTCTGATAGAATAAGATGTTTAAGGAATTTGCTCATGGTCTGCTGCTACATCTAATCAGATAATATAGTATCGTATTCAAGTGATGTTGTACTTTTTAAATTAAAATTGAGAAAGGTGGCCAACAAGAATTGCCACGGTGCCTCAAGATTGGGGAAAAATAGGAAATATAAGGCAAGTTAAAATGGAAAGTGGTCATGTCACTGTTATATGTCTGTAGATTATGGAATGAGGAAAAAAATGGAAAGAAATACAAATAAAATCACTATGGCACGGTGGGTAGCACTGCTAACAGGTAGCACGGTGGCATAGTGGTTTGCACTGCTGCCTCACAGCACCAGGGACCTGGGTTTGATTCCCGGCTTGGATCACTGTCTGTGTGGAGTTTGCACGTTCTCTCTGTGTCTGCTGTGGGTTTCCTCCGGGTGCTCCGGCTCCTCCCACAGTCTGAAAGATGTGCTGGTTAGGTGCATTGACCCGAACAGGTGCTGGAGTGTGACGACTAGGGAATTTCACAGTAACCTCATTGCAGTGTTAATGTAAGCCTTACTTGTGACTAATAAATAAACTTTAACTTTACTTTACTGTTTCACTTGGAAGATGAATTTGGGACCTTAAACTCGGAGAAGGGAGGGGGTAAACGGTAGGCCTTGCTTCTCCTATGCTTGAATGGAAAGGTACCATAGGGAAAGAGAGAAGATGTTGGGGGTGACTGAGCAGTGGAGCAGTGGATCAGGGTGATATGGAAGGAATGATCCCTTTGAAATGCTGAAAGGGGAGGAGAGGGTAAGATGTCTTCAGAGTTGACATCACCCTGCAGGTGGCAGAAATGACGGAAATAGTGGATAATCGGTTGGATCAGAAAGGCTGATAGCGTAGAAGGTGGGGACAAGGGGAGCTCTGTCACGGTTCCACAAAGGAGGGAAGGGGTGAGAGCAGATGAGCGTGAAATGGAACAGACATGGTCAAGGGCCCCCCAAGTGGTGGGCATCCTCAGTTGAAGAAAAAAGGAAAGATATATCGGAACATGGGATTCAGAAAGGGAATTGGGTGAGTCAGCATTTAGTGGTAATACGATTGAGGGAGCAAGAGGTTGGTCTCAGGGATAAGCTGAGCTTGGAGAGGGCATGAGAGGAGACAGAAGAGAAACTTTAAAAAGATACAAGTTCAAGGCTAGGGTGGGGGGAAACTTTCGAGGAAAGTTAGGGGAAGGGAGGGAAGTGGAACTGATCAGATAATCTCAATCTTGGTGACAAAAATTTTTTATAATCTCCTCACATTGATTGTTGGAGGGGACGATGGAGTAGAGAGGGGAGACGAGTTAAAGAAGACGCCAGCTATTGTGATTGATAGCCTTCAATACCACTGTAAAAATTACTTTACTTCAAGCACATGATCAAAACATTGAGCCTCCACTTAAAAAAGGCCAATGACTGGTGTACATGATTTTCTACCTATTGTTGAGTTCATTATTTTCTATGATGGAAATGTTTTGTAATATTTTCAGATTAGTAATCCTTCTTCATTGTTGATGTTCTGAATAACTTAAAGGATAAAACATATGTTTGTATGACTGCACATATGTTTGGATGGAGTCATTCAACTACGATGCAGCAAGTTCCGAGAAAGTTACGAAGTAAAGCACATGTGAATGTTCACCAAGTCTATGAGAATACACTTGCCCACTAAATAAGTAAAGGATTCTGTGATCACAATGTATGAGTTAATGAGTATGAAAAATGGATTGTGATGAGAGGATGGAATGGCATTTGTTGTGGAGGCTGACTGTGAGAGATGTGTGTGAGATAGGAACAAGGTGGATTTGAGTGTCACTGGTAGCTGTTCAGAAGGGGATATGCAGAGATACTTTAAAAGAGAGATGGATGGAGCAGCAAGTTGTGTTGGTCTGAGGAATGACTGTGCAGGAGAATGGAAAATCAGTGTGAGGGTGTTGACACTTGAATGTGGATATATTAACCTGCCATGAATTTGGCTGTATCCATGAGCGAGCGTTCACATTGCAATTGGTCACCTCTCCAGCTACTTCCAGTCGCTCCTGCTTTGGTCGAGAGGATGGACTTTTCCTCCCGGCCACTTGGGAGAATATGGAAGCGTGATCTCCAAGAATGACTCAGGGAGCCTATTGGGAAGCACAACCTTCCCATGTTCAGACTCCACCATTGAAGTTGCTGTCACTTTGCTCGTGTTGTAAAATGCATCCATTCTGATCCTGGTCAATTTCCCTTTAAATATTAAGTGCGGGTAGTCATCAGGTCCACCCACACTGACTGGTTGAGAAGCCCAGACGTGGAATGCTATTGCTGTGGTTACGGCAAAACCTGCTCCATTAACTATCAGGCTTCAACCCACTGTGGGCCTTCCTACTGCAGTGAGGTCTATCTGGTAAATTCTGCCCCAAATCGGGGATCTCCCTGGTCAGTATGGCTCAGCCCATTAATTGTCAATGTTATCAAGTCATTAGATGAGCTGTACTCATTTTAAATTTCATTTTATGTGTCTTTTGTGTATTAACCAGTCCTAAGCCGGTTAGCTTAACTTCTGTAGTAGGGAAAATGCTTGAATCTATCATGAAGGTAGAAATAGCGGGACATCTGGATATAAATTGTCCCATTGGTAAGACGCAGCATGGGTTCATGAAGGGCAGGTCATGTTTGACTAATTTGGTGGAATTCTTTGAGAACATTACATGTGCAGTGGACAATGGGGAACCTGCGGATGTGGTGTACCTGGATTTCCAGAAGGCATTTGACAAGGTGCCGCACCAAAGACTGCTGCATAAGATAAAGGTGCACAGTGTTACGGGTAATGTATTAGCATGGATAGAGGATTGGTTAACTAACAGAAAGCAAAGAGTAGGGGTAAATGGGGGTTTTTCTGGTTGGCGATCAGTGGCTAGTGGTGTGCCTCAGGGATCAATGTTGGGACCGCAATTGTTTATGATTTACATAGATGATTTGGAGTTGGGGACCAAGTGTAGTGTGTCAAAATCCGCAGATGACACTAAGATGTGTGGAAGAGCAAAGTGTGCGGAGGACGCTGAAAGTCTGCAAAGGGATATAGATAATCTAAGTGAGTGGGCGAGGGTCTGGCAGATGGAGTACAATGTTGGTAAATGTGAGATCATCCATTTTGGTAGGAATAACAGCAAAATGGACTATTATTTAAATGGTAAAAAAATTGCAGCATGCTGCTGTGCAGAGGGACCTGAGTGTCCTTGTGCAGGAATCTCAAGGAGTTGGTTTGCAGGTGCAGCAGGTAATGAAGAAGGCAAATGGAACTTTGTCCTTCATTGCTGGAGGGACAGAGTTTAAAAACAGCGAGATTATGTTGCAGCTGTATAAGGTGCTGGCGAGGCCACACCTGGAGTACTGTGTACAGTTTTGGTCTCCTTACTTGAGAAAGGATATACTGGCACTGGAGGGAGTGCAGAGGAGATTCACTAGGTTGATTCTGGATGTGAGAGGGTTGGCTTATGAGTAGACTGGGGTTATACTCATTGAAATTCAGAAGAATGAGGGGAGATCTTATTGAAACATATAAGATTATGAAGAGAATAGATAAGATAGAAGCAGGGAAGTTGTTTCCACTGGCGGGTGAAACTAGAACGAGGGGGTATAGGCTCAAAATAAGGGGAAGCAGATTTAGGACTGAGTTGAGGAGAAACTTCTTCACACAAAGGGTTGTGAATCTGTGGAATTCCCTGCCCATTGAAGCAGTTGAGGCTACCTCATTGAATGTTTTTAAGACAATGATAGATAAATTTTTGAACAGTAAAGGAATTAAGGGTTATGCTGAATGGGCGGGTAAGTGGAGCTGAGTCCACAAAAAGATCAGCTATGATCTTATTGAATGGCGGAGCAGGCTCAAGGAGCCAGATGGCCTACTCCTGCTCCTAGTTCTTATGTTCTTATGTTCTTAAACAATTACACTAGCTTTCACTGACCTCACATTCAAACAGTTTTCTTCTTTAAAAGGCCAGTTCACTGAATTTTGCAATTTAATTCTCCACTCAACTGGCCAGGCCATGGAGTTTATCAATACAAGTTGGCACCTGGGTTGGTTCGAGAGAAAATGTCCCCCTAGTATTTACATTGCGTAACAATTCATGGAAACTAGCTTGTAAACTATTTTGTAGATTCTCTTTGTGCCTGGCATTTCATATTTGATATAGGTACAAAGCTTTACTAAAGCCAATGATGAAAAACAGTTTTCATGCTTAGCTTGTGGCTGCGAACCACACTTTTGTGATCACTTATGCAGAAGAACAGTGAGGCCTCAGTGGAAGCATTTCTGTTTATTCATGTCATTAGGTTTTCCACATCCTGACATTCACAGCACAATAATAATAGCTCAATAAGGCCGGCACTATTGCCTGAGACCAGAAATAAATGAACCTTCTCATCAATGCTGCTTTGTTATTAATAAACCTGAGGTTAAGCGACAATGAGATAGAACTCGCCAGATGCGAGTATAGATTGTTTGATGGTTTTGAGTCAGAGCAGCAGTCCACTGATATTTAATATTCTCGAGTACACTGAGAGTGTCGCAGCTAATTAGCATATTTACTCTCATGTAAGAGCGGAGTAATTGTATTAGTATTTTGTCTTCCTCTCCTGATTGTAGCAAACAATGATGTGGTGGGGGGGAGTGGGGGCGAGGGGGAGTGGAAGGCTGGGAAGGGGTGGTGGAGGGAGAGGGAGGCGAGGGGGGAGAAGTGGGTGGGGGGGAGGTGGGGCATTTTCAAGCATTGCAGTGTAAATGGACTTGAGATCATAATCGTTCAAAGCATTGAATTGTATTGGTCTGAACATTTGGGGCTGCATTTCCCTGTCCCCTTGGTGACCCACTTGGAGGCAGCAGTGAGAAGTAGGAAGGGGGAGATGGCGGGTCACAATGGGACAGCTCCTTGATGCATTCTTGCAGTTGGGGAAGTTTCCCATGGGTGGGCTAAGACCTGGATTGGCTGCCTGCAACATGGAGGTGGGCAAGAATTAAGTTGGTTCTGGACCCAATCAGATCCAATTTTGTGGGAGTCAACATCTTGCCACCATCACAATGGAGGACTCCACCCCACCCTCCTTCCCCACCATGAAGACCAGACCAGTAGCAGAGCTGGAGGTTCCATATCCCCCAAAACAGAGCCAGTAAAGGTCACACCTGAGGCCCAAATGATGCATTTGGAAAGGTTTCCCCACCACTCTAAGGGACTTAACAGCTTCACCCCTCATGATTTACAAGCTAAATGCCACCTGTGAGGGCATGTCTATGTTGAGGTGCTCTTGTAATCCCTGACCTGCCTCAGCAGCATTCACCTCTCATCGTGAGAATGTCAAGTTTCCAGGGCAGCCTGTCCTCTAATTAGGCTGACAACATTGCTCAGCATCCTATTAAAAAGCTACTTTCAGGAAGATTGCACTGTCAAGCATGCTGCCAGTAAATGCAAGCTCGTGGTGCCAACTTGATCCCAAAAAAACCTGAAAAAAAACCCAGCCCATGGTTTGCATTCCTCACTGTCGAGTTCTCAAAGCTATCTTCCACAGTGAGTTGCTGTCATTATTACAACAGAAGTGGGCAGATGAACACTAAAAGACATAGTAAAAGCTACTTGGGGGACCCTGCAATATTAACCCTTACACCTGGGAAGACACACCACCAATAGGTCAAGTGTCATGTCCACCAGTTAGTTTGATTGAATTTGAGGCTATAAGGTTATGAGATCAAGTTAGCAAATACCAAGAGCAAAAGCCTGCCTGTCTATCCGATTGATTACCGAGCTGCTTTGACACCCTGCAAACCCCTGTCAGTATCTGCAGACATAATGGTAGCAGTCTGAGTATTTGTGGCAGCAAGCTAAGCTTGTATGACTTCAACCTAAGCTTTCACAGCAGCAATGAAAGGTTGTGTGCTGCAGTGAAAGCTGAGACAAAGGCCAATAGATTCTGCATCATGCTTGGGTCTCATGGAGTTGGCATGGAAAGGATGGGCTCCAAACTCTGAGTAAAGCCATGTGCAAAGGAATGAATACTCGCTGACGTTGGCTGAAAGCTTTTTGCCAATGCAGCTATTATTTCTATGTGCATATGCAAGAGCCCTTTTCTACAGACAGTGTTGTGATTATGATGACATGCACCTTTAAGGGAGAGTTTCTCAAACCACTGTCAGTTACTACCACACCGACACATGGTGTGATGTAATAATTCCATGACTTGTAGTCAGTTTGCATGCATCAGGGTAGAGATCAGATATAGATACTTAGCCTCCCAGTTAATTCTATCTGTCATAAATCTTATCTTAAATAAAGAGTTCACATTATTGTTTTACCAATCCTTGTGTATGATTTGTATGGTTATGTCAATGAGAAGAAGAATGTAACATGATGGCAGTAAGTGGCAACATGTGGTTTTGAAGATTTGACTGAGCAGAATACAAGCCTCAAACTCTTCACACACAACAAAAGGAAAAAACTGGAGTGAAAGTGAAACGACTATTAAAACTCACTGGGGTAGGTTTTCCAGACTCGTCCTGAATGGGAATCATCGAGGACAGGATGCAAAATTTGACAGACCATTGAAAGGTCTGTTGACCTCGGGTGGGAATTTCCGGTCTCGGGGCAGGAGAATTCTAAAAATCCCACCCAGCGTGTGTAAGGATTCTGTAGTTTTGTAAAGTTTCTACACATTATACCTCTGTTCTGGAATCACACCTCACTCCAGTCAGTAGGCATCAGGCCTAAAGAAAAAGACAACATAACTTCCAAACTGAATTGGAAGACAAACTGTGTTTTCTGGACCTCGACATTTCCAAATCAGATAAACAAACCATAAAAATTAAAATTGCTATAGCCAATGAAGGTCTCCAGAGTCTGTACATGTCGGGTCTGTCCAACAACCATCTTGAAAATCTAGATGAAATATGATCAACACTTGAAGATCAATTCTGAGCGAAACTCAACTTCAGACATCACTGTCCGGATTTCAAGTCCTTTAGACAACAACCAATAGAAACCATTGACCAATTCATGAGTAAATGCAGAAACAAGGTACGTGACTGCAACCTTATGGCAGAGCTAGCTAATAGAATAAATCGAGTTCATGATACCATCCACCCCAATGGAAGCATTCCAAAAAGACATCTTTGTCAACCCAAAGATTACACTGTGATTGCATTACTACAAAGCAAACACAAGTACAATGCTGTACTGTTGGGCAGACAGAAAATCTACAGGTTATGCATAATTTGTCCACCATTGGCATGATAGCCCATATAGCAAGCCTAGTAAGCACTGCGGGTGGTGCAGTCTCATACATGCGCCCAGAGATTGCCCAGCTTTTAACCCTTTATGTAAGGTATGTGGCACCAAAGGTCATTAAAGCACCAGTGCACAAGGTCAAAACAAGTGGCTTAACCTCATGTGAAACCACAACAAGAGATCAGATAGGTATAATGTTCCAAACAACCAAGAATGTGTACCAAACAGCATCAAAACAAAATTCGCACAATGTGTAGCCAAGCTATAGGGTCAGACGATGACCAGGCCACTGACACACAAAGTGTGCAACACGGGGGGGTGAACATCAAAGAATATACTGGCACAGTGGTACCAACAGAAGCCTTTACTGCCACCCATATTATATGCCCACTGATGCAGGGTCAGCATAATCTATATGCAAAACTGGACACTGGTGCAGGTGTGAACATCCTTTCACTTCACACACTGAAATGTATGTTGCCACAGAATGAATTTACCAACCAACACCAAACTCACCTTGTACAATGATACAGAAATTCCTTTCATGGGATCCATTGCACTCAAGTGTTGCTATAAAGGTTCACCTTATTCACTCCAGAAATTTAATGTTGGACCAGAGGCCCAAGCCTACAGGTGTATAAGGGTCTTGGTCACCATCCATGGCATTGTCAAGACAATGGCAAAGACCACAGACCAAAGGAGCACCATTTCAAACCCTGTGCTTCCACTGGGAGAAGATCAACTAACTTGGCAATGCAGATCAGCAGCCAACAGGCTACATGGCACTGTTTGAACTGGATGCATATACCCATTCTGAACTTGCAAACTTCATACTGCGGAGTTATTACCAATGTGGAATTATTATTCAGTAGACAAGTGCACAGAAACCTCAACAGTCATCACACATCGATACTCCCAGGAGTATGTGATTTGTTACTTAAAAAACAAGGGAACAATGAAAGATGCCCATGACCAGCAATGAATTACCCAAGCTTGACAATAAACAGAAAGTATGAGTACAGCGCCCTGGAATGGGGCCTGGAATCCAGCTGAAATCATCAGCATCAGCATATGGCCAGAAGCAAGATTGTATCAAGTATGAACACCAAATGGCATCTCAATGCAAGGAAACAGATGCCAACTTAGAACAATACTACAACCAGAAAAACTGAGCAGTCCCATTGCAACTAGAACATGGTCTAAGACACAACACAAACAAAGAAACACTAACCAGCATTCTGAAAATGTTCAGCAGCTTCCAGCTAAAGATCATCACAACTAAGGATAAGCAAACTGGTGATACATTTCATAGGCTTGTTTTGTACACAAGCAGTCCTTAGATTTATGACACAATTGATTCCGAAAAACCACATTGTAAGTCAAAATGTTGTAAGTCATAACTGATTTTCCCGTGGGAATAATGGTATAAATGGGGAATTGGTTTCTGAACAAATGCTAGAAATCACAAATGTGGCAACATGTGATGTTAAATGCGCTCAGCTCTTGCCCTGTCAAGTCGCTGAGGTGACTGTTGCTGCCTGCACGCTTTAGCACAAGTTCTTCAGTTAGTGTGGGGGATATAATGAAGCCATTCAGTTGCATGTTTAACCTTGAGCTTCTGTGCTCATTAAATACAAAATAAGCGTATAAATGCACTCCTACCATATATTAAGTTGATCTTTCTCTACACCCAGGCAGGACTTACTCAGTTAATGGTAGGGCATTGGGCAGAGTTACAGAACAAAGAGATCTAGGGGTACATGTTCATACCTCCTTGAAAGTGGAGTCACAGGTGGACAGAGTGGTGAAGAAGGCATTCAGCATGCTTGGTTTCATCGGTCAGAACATTGAATACAGGAGTTTGAATGTCTTGTTGAAGTTATACCGGTAAGGCCACACTTGGAATACTGTGTGCAATTCTGGTCACCCTATTATAGAAAGGATATTATTAAACTAGAAAGAGTGCAGAAAAGATTTACTAGGATGCTAACGGGACTTGATGGATTGAGTTATAAGGAGAGGCCGAATAGACTGGGACTTTTTTCTCTGGAGCGTAGGAGGCTGAGGGGTGATCTCATAGAGGTCTATAAAATAATGAGGGGCACAGATCAGCTAGATAGTCAATATTTTTTCCCAAAGGTAGGGGAGTCTCAAACTAGAGGGCATAGGTTTAAGGTGAAAGGGGAGAGATACAAAAGTGTTCAGAGGGGCATTTTCTTCACACAGAGAGTGGTAGGTATCTGGAACAAGCTGCCAGAGGTAGTAGTAGTAGAGGTGGGTACAATTTTGTCTTTTAATAAGCATTTAGATAGTTACATGGGTACGATGGGTATAAAGGGATATGAGCCAAATGCGGGCAATTGGGATTAGCTTAGGGGTTTAAAAAAAAATGGGCGGCATGGACAAGTTGGGCCGAAGGGCCTGTTTCCATGCTGTAAACCTCTATGACTTCTATGACCCTAGTTATGGCTGTAACATTATATTCTGCACCCTCTCCTTTCCTTCTCCCCCAAGTACTCTATGAACGGTGAGTTTTGTCGGTATTGTATGCAAGAAACAATATTTTTCTCTATATCCCAATACATGTGACAATAATAAATCAAATCAAATTAAAAACCGCGATGGTTGTGCCAAAAAAATTAACAGAATAAAACACTAATTTCCAATCTAATAAAGACGGTTTGACCTGTCCAGTCATGAAGATGAGCAGCACAGAACATTAACGTGCATGTATGTAAATGCTGGCATGGTGGAAACCGACATTGTAAAGTCAAAATGGGCCATCAATTTATAAACATTATGAGTGCGGTTTGTCGTAACGTGAACATCGTAAAGTCGAGGACTGCCTGCAATGGTTCATTCTGACAAATGTTATCTTCATTAGAAAAGAACAAAGAACAAAGAAAATTACAGCACAGGAACAGGCCCTTCGGTCCTCCAAGCCTGCACCGACCATGCTGCCCGACTGAACTAAAACCCCCACAAGCTTTCATGGAAATAGTTTGATTCTTTAAAGGTAAACCTTTAGTTAGAAAAAAGGGTGTTGTTGTGAAATGTTGACTGGCACTTTTAAGGGAGCATATCTTAAACTATTGTCAATTGCTACCACATCGACACAGGATGTGAGTAGTGGTCCCATGACTTGTAGTCAGTCTGCAAGAAGCAGGGTAGAGATCAGATGCAGATATTTATCTATTTGTATATAGTCTTATTTTCAAATAAAGAACCCATGTTACTCTTTCACCAATCCTTATGTATGATTGATATGGTGGTGAAGAAGGCATATGGCATGCTTGCCTTTATGGACGGGGCATAGAGTATAAAAGTTGGGGTCTGATGTTGCAGATGTATAGAACGTTGGTTCGGCCGCATTTGGAATACTGCGTCCAGTTCTGGTCGTCACACTACCAGAAGGACGTGGAGGCTTTGGAGAGAGTACAGAGGAGGTTTACCAGGATGTTGCCTGGTATGGAGGGGCTTGGTTATGAGGAGAGATTGGGGAAACTGGGGTTGTTCTCCTTGGAAAGACGGAGGATGAGGGGAGACTTAATAGGGGTGTATAAAATTATGAAAGGCATAGATAGAGTGAACGGTGGGAAGCTTTTCCCCGGGTCGGTGGTGACGTTCACGAGGGGTCATAGGTTCAAGGTGAAGGGGGGGAGGTTTAACACAGATATCAGACGGACATATTTTACACAGAGGGTGGTGGGGGCCTGGAATGTGTTGCCGGGCAAGGTGGTGGAGGCAGACACACTGGGAACGTTTAAGACTTATCTAGACAGCTATATGAATGGAGTGTGAATGGAGGGATACAAAAGAGTGGTCTAGTTTGGACCAGGGAGCGGCGCGGGCTAATTGTTCTTTGTTTCTCGTTTCAAGGCTTCATTCTATGATCATCTTGCTGGTGCCAGTACAGAGCGAGACTGCGGATAGTTGGGAACCTGTCTCGGGGGCAGGGAATTCAGATGGTGTTCGTAAAGCAGAAGTGGAAATGAATAGGGTTGGGAAGCATTTTCTGATCAGGGCCAGTGTGATCTCCTGGACTCGTTTCGATCGCCTCAGGGGGTCGGAGAGGAATTTCCCAGATTTTTTTTTCCCCATATTGGCTCTGGGGTTTTCACTCTGGGTTTTCGCCTCTCCCTGGAGATCACATGGTCTGGAATGGGGGGGTGGGGGTGAGTTAATAGGTTGTGATGAAGAAAGCATCGTAGCTGTGAGGGAGAGCTGGGTGGATAGGATATTAGGATGTAGATAGGCTGGAAAATTGGGCAGGGATCCTGGATTCAGGATTCAATCCTGGACCGGGGAGCGGCGCGGGCTTGGAGGGCCGAAGGGCCTGTTCCTGTGCTGTATTGTTCTTTGTTCTTTGTTTGTTTGATATGCTTCCACTGAAGAGAAGAAGAATGTAACCTGTTGCCCAATCAAGGTCCTCATCTGAGTCTTCTACAATAAAACACATATGTATCCTCGTCCTTCTGTGAGTTGACACCTCTCCTACTCTTTCCCTTACCCTGAGCTGCAGTGTCTCCCAGTGTCTCATCATGTGCAGATCCTGCCTTTAAAGTGCCTGCTAATGGATGCACATGGTCAGTATCTGAGCTGATATGTGAGAGTAAGTGACAATGTTTCTTTTTCTTTATCATCTTTCTGTTCTTCCATCTCTTTCTCTTCCACCATTGCCTGACCAAGTGGCAGTATCTGAACAGAGGAAGGCACAATGCTGGGGTCCTTGTGAGTGGAGTGGGAGGAAAAGCAAGAATTGCACGGTTAAAGTATCTGCGCCTTATAAATCAGAAGAGGTTGTGGAATTTGGGAGAAGTGGGATGTGAGAAGGAGGATTGGATATGTCATCATCTTCAATCTCCCTGCTGGTCATGGTCTCAGTCATGCCACCCATTGATGTTGAGAACTATATCCTCCAAAGGGCTGGGGACAGGCAGCCATGCCTGTCCTCTGCTATTA
Source organism: Mustelus asterias (assembly GCF_964213995.1). Lineage (NCBI taxonomy): Eukaryota > Metazoa > Chordata > Chondrichthyes > Carcharhiniformes > Triakidae > Mustelus > Mustelus asterias. Next base: position 41,694,855 of record NC_135820.1, read on the forward strand.
ACCTCTGCAAGCTGCAGTTGTGCACCAGCTTACCAAACAAGAGAGAGTGATGTGTGTCAGTGAGTGGGGTGCAATGCATTTGAGTGATGTGGCTGTTAATGTTGAAGAGCTAAGAATTTTGGGTATGAGGCCTGCAACAGTGCTGCATGTGTGGAAGCTGAAACAATGAATGATTGATGGAGATTGTTAGTAGGTGAGTAATGAGGCTGTGGCACATTGAACAATGTACCAGGCTGATGGTGGGGTATGCATTTGAAGATACAAAAATAAATCTTACGAGAATTAGGCAGAACGTTGGTTCTGGCACACAAAACAGAGTGATTCCCGACAATGCCACTGGCATGATTTCTGACCAAATCTTATGAATAATTAGTAAAAAATAATTTCTGTGCATGAGAATCATGTCACGCTCACACTGCAATTTACCCACCCCTGCAATCACTGAGGAGCTCCATATAAACAGCTCCCCAGCACTTGTTTCAGATTTATCCCAGGGCATGGCAGCCAAGAAGTCCCTAGAGAGTCTTCTGCATTATTGTGGCATGTTGCATGCTCCACAACTTAGCGCTGCAGAAGCAAGACCGCAGAAGGAAATAGGTGAGCGCCGCATCTGCTTGGATGAGGAGGATTTTGAACCATAGAGTCCCTACAGTGCAGAAGGCAGCCACTTGACAGCAGTAATTGGCTTTTCAGAGGGAGCCCTCACCAAACTACTGGATGGTGAGCAGAGGCGGGATGCACTCCAATGCTGCTCCGGAGGAAGGCCTTCCAGCAAGGTCGCCACCCCCGCCTGGGTTGCAGTGGCAGCCCTTGTGAGTGCCAGTTCATTGCAAAAGAGGATGGGACAGCAGCATTGGAAGAAGGTGAACAATCCCTGTGACTGCGTGGGTTTCCTCTGGGTTCCTGGTTTCCTGTCACAGTCCAAGCTAGGTGGAGTGGCCTTGTTGAATTGCCCCTTAGTGTCTCAAGATATGTAGGGTAAGTGGATTAACCATGGTAAATGCATGAGGTTACATGGGTCTGGGTAAGATGCTCTTTCACAGATACGGTGCAGACTCGATGGGCCAAATGACCACATTCTGCACTATAAGGATTCTATGGTTCAAAATCCTCCACATCCAAGGCGATGTGGCGCTCACCTATTTCCTTCTGTGGTCTTGGCTCTGCGGCGCTAAGTTGCGGAGCATTAAACATTCCATAATAATGCGGGAGACCCTCCGGAGGCTGCATTGTAGGCCCCCCCCCCCCCCCATCCGCCTCAGCGACTGGTCCAGGCACCGGAACTGCCCAATCAGCAGTCCAGTCATATCCTCCACCAGCATGCGTATTGAAAAATGAGCCTCATCGTATCGGGTCTTCACTGGTGTTTGTACTGCTGTCATTAGCCACCTTCTGAATGGATACCCCTTGTCCCTAAGGAGACATACTTCCAGCCATCGCTCTCCTTCAAAGATGGCTGGGATTTGCGAGTGACCTAAGATATAACTGTCATGGGTGCTCCCCTGGAAATTGGCACCAACATGCATGATGCACATCGTGTGGTTGCAGATGGGTTGGACGTTGAGCAAGTGGAATCCCTTGTGGTTCATGATTGGAGCTGCACGCTGCAATGGTGACCTAAGAACTCCGAGGGTGCAATCAATGATGCCTTGCACCTGGAGCCCCCCTGCTATGAGGGTACAGACCATGGCCCTGGCGTCCTGGCTCACCTGATCCCAGTCTAACCTAATAAACATCTCTGCCCTTGCACACAGGGCATGTGTGTGACCTTCCCCCAGTTCCATGAAGTGCCAGTTTGTGCAGTATGTGGCGGAGGTGGTTCACTGTCTCCTGGGACAGATGTAGCCTCCTCCGCACGGAGGATCGGCTATCTGAAGGTATGAGCACCGACGTCGGAAGATTCTAGGCCAGTTTTGTCTGAGTTCTTCCTGCTCCTTGCACAGCTGCAGGCCTCTGGTCCTGGACACGTGTGGCAGCAAGTCTTTGTCTCTGCAGCTGGTCAATTGCGATGATTAAAAAGGCCAACTCGACAGGCTCCAAGATTCTCCTGAATCGTGCACTGAGTGAGAACACCACAGTGAGCTATGAAGAGTCCTACCACAGCCCTGACCCTCATCCCTTCATGCCTCTGTGACTTCCATCCAAGTGCTTCCCATTCACTGAGTTAATATCTGCTCTCCCCCGCAATGTCCTCTGATACAACATCCACACCCACATAATTTCCTCTGTATAGGGTGAATAGCGTTGAGCCTCCATTGTTTCATGATATCTGACCCACCCACTCCCATTTTGGCCAGAGTGAACCCCACCCCCAGCGTTCTCCCTGAGTATTGGACAGGCTGAGCAGAAGTGACTCATCTCTGATATCCTCCCAGGAGGTGAAGGCACCGGGTTCACCTTTATGTAGAGCTGTTGTAAATGGTGCCGACTGGCTTTGTCCAAAATTGCAAACCACTATCTTGCTGGTGAGAATCACGGTTGTCAGAACTCTCTGGATTTTGAGTGATATTGAACTCGAGCTAGCTCAATGAGATGAATTTGCACCCCGGCAGTAAGCATGTAGCTGAGTTGGCAGCACAACGGTTCTGTGCTGTAGCGGTGTAGCCCAAAGCTGTGCCTTCCAGGATCAGAGCAGCTCAAAAGTCATCTTCTAAGACAATGGGCCCTATTTTACCATTTTGATTCTAAGTGCTGGGCGGACTTGAAACTGGGAGTGCTTCAGATCTTTTTAGACCCGTTCTGAGGTGACCCCATGTGCACTCTGCCTGAAAAAATATCAGCGATTCCGACTTGCGCCGCACAGGTCTGTGGATGGGGCTTAATACGCCCAAAATCCTGCAGCTCCGATCGGCGCCTCTAACTCCGCGTGCACAGAAAAAGAAATGATAGACTGCCGCTGCCTTGCCTCACCCCTCCTGAGCCAGATAATGCCTCCCCCCTGGGCCCCACAGACATTGCCCCACCCCCACCATATTACTAACCCCCTTATACCCCCCACATCCTTGCCACCCAGACTGATCGCGGCCCCCTCACCCCCTTCCCCCTCACTGATCTCAGGCAGAGTGGCAGCGGACCCCTTTTCACCCCCACTGATCACAGGCAGAGTGGTAGCCGGCCCCCTTTCACCACCCCCCCCCCCCCCCCCAACTGATCTCAAGCAGAGAGCTGTCGGTCGCTCAGCACTTACCTCCTCACTAACCCTCACTGATGGCGCGCCTGAATTGGGCTTATATGGAGCATGTCTGTTTCGCACCGATTCTGGATGGGCGAACATGGTGCTAAAGGGGGAAGTGCCTGTAAAGTTGGACATGCAGCCCATTAAGTCGATTTAAATACATGCAAATGCATTTAAATGGCCGTCGCGGCCGTTCCGGGCGTGGTCCCGATCATGGCCATTTTCGGGCCTTGGTAAAGGGGGAGCCAGCGTGGAGGTGGGCGCGGATCGCGCTACTTGCCTCACGCCCAACTTTCCCAAGTTTTCGCACCCGAAAACGGGCGCAATGTGATGGTAAAATCGTGCCCTATTTGTAGTTTTCCCCAGTCAGCAGCCTCCCATCAGCCATGTTGCAGTCACTGGAGTAGCACTGTAGAGTAGGACAGGTAAGGGTATCGATAAGACACAGGCTAGGAGAATGCACAAAAGTGAATAGTTCAATGCTTAAAGTTTATTTGTTAGTGACACAAGTAGGCTGACATTAACACTGCAATGAAGTTACTGTGAAAATTCCCTAGTCGCCACGCTCCGGAGCCTGTTTGCGTACACTGAGGGAGAATTTAGCATGGCCAATGCACGTCTTTCAGACTGTGGGAGCAAACCGGAGCACCTAGTGGAAACCCACGCAGACATGGGAAGAACGTGCAGACTCCGCACAGACAGTGACCCAAGCCGGGGATTCAACCTGGGTCCCTGGCGTTGTGAGGCAGCAATGCTAACCACTGTGCCACCCATTGAATGCAGGAAGTATTGTTGGATAAAGTTCTTACGGAATTCCTTTATTGACAATTTTTAGGTCAAGACTTCGGCCAAGAACATTCGCTGTGATACTTCGTAGATTGAAAGATGGGGAATTGTGGATCAACTGCAGAGTCTCATTATATGCTCATAGACAGCTGGTCTGGAGGGAAGGGAACTGGATGGTTCATTTTCTTCACTTCCTCCTCCTCATTCTATGCACTGTTTCCCCTATTTGCTGCCAATGCACCATTTCTAAATCATGCTCATGAGGGATGAGAACTATCGTTGCCATTATCTGAAGCAGACTTTCTCATCAGGCCTTCCAACTCCTTTGATCTCCTTAATACGAAGGTGCAGCACTATTCTATTGAAAATTCAAGCAGTACGCCAAACTCCTCCAGTAACAATCAGCGCGGTACTTCCACTAATTCTGCCCCAGCAAATGTAGTCAAATGCACCTCATCTGGGAGCTGGGAATGTTAAAGAGAAAAGCCTTAACTGGACCTGCATAATCCAAAATGGTAGATTATGCGTCAAATCAGCATTAGAGGCTGCAGACATCACCATCTGCCTCCTCTGCATCTCCTGATGCACACATGGTCCTGTACCTTATAATTAGGACACATTGTGAGGGCCTCCACCAAAGTGGCCAGAAGCAGTATGGCTACCATTATTTCTCTTGAGGCCTCCCCGGCCTTTATGTCTGAACCTTGAGAGTGAGTGTGGGGAAGCTACTATGAGGGCATCACAACCAGGTCCAATCATGTTGTTACCTGAACTGCACTTTCCAACAGGATAGCAATCAAAAACGTTGACTAATTTATCGCTCGAGAACAGGGCCCTGAAGTCAATTTGAGCCTTGACTGCAATCAGGCTAACTCAGCAAATAAATCGGCCTTTTGGCTAAGAACAGGTGTAGAGGTTTGGTCCTACACTTGATAGAAGTCAGTGTGGTTACAATGAGGCGTCATTTGAAGCAATTTTTTAAAAAACCATTTCGGCCTTTTGGCTAAGATGAAGCTCAGATCAGGCCCAGGATGTGGGTGTAATGCCTGCTCCTATCAGCTTGGATCATGTAGGTCAAGCCCAAGACAGGACAGGTGGGGCCTGTCTTGTCAGCTTGGATCTGTAATGTTTCTCTTGTAGGGACTTTAATTGGATCAATTTGGTTTTTTGATTGGATGTATTAAAAAAATCTGTACGACTCAACAACTCCTTGAAAACATCAGGACCCTCAATCATTTCACTCCCTAATTTTATAAAATAATGATTAACTGATTAAGAATAATTTGTGCTGTGTGTAAATAATGTCGCACAATAAACATTTTAACAGTCATTTATAAAAGATCTGAAAACATTTATCTCAATCAATGTTGTGTGTAAACCCAGTCTATTTTTCTGTCTGTCTTTCTTTGCTCGTTATATCCTGTCTTTTATTGTTAATTGAATTAATTGTTTATTCACAAAATGTTGATTGTCGTTAACAATGAACTGGTTAACCTGTTTTTCATAATGGAAGGACAAAATTGATGGCAGTTATGCGAGAGGTGAAGTAAATTGTATATAATTCAGACAGTGATTGTTGTGCCCAGTTATCTAATCTGGATAAAAATACATTCACTTAATAAAATTAGAGGACGGTTTAAAAAAAAAATTAGAGGACAGACTATAATGGGAGCAGACAGAAAAATGTATTGGATTTACAGATCCAATTCACTTAAAGGGATATTATTGACTTGATCATTCAGGTAAGATAATTGCCTCAGTATGTAAACATATCACAGGATGATAGGACTAGATTAATGATCATGTCCAGAATCAACTCATGTGACATATTTTCAACAACCTGAAGATTTTTTTACCAGCAAGTCATACAGCCGAACAGGCGCTGGAGTGTGACGACTAGGGGATTTTCACAGTAACTTCAGGAGGTGGCATAGTGGCACAGTGGTTAGCACAGCTGCCTTACAGTGCCAGGGATCCAGGTTCGATTCCTGGCTTGGGTCACTGTCTGTGTGGAGTTTGCACATTTTCCCCATGTCTGCGTGGGTTTCCTCCAAGTGCTCCGGTTTCCTCCCACATTCTGAAAAACAGATTTAAAACTAACAACTGATCTAAAGAGAAATCTACCACCCTTTGTGTACAGATGTATTTCCTCATTTCAAAAATATTCCCTTACCACAGAACACAGTGTAGAGAGTCAAAAATTATCTATTAATATCCTGAAAACTTCAATCAATTTACTACTTAGCCTTCTAAATTACACAGCTTTAATTTGTGTAATTTTCCCACGTAATTTAGCTCTTGAGGTCCAGATATCTTTCTGGTAAATCCACATTGTACTCCCTCCAGTGAAGTTTTTTTCCTCACTCTGCTCACACAATGTTCACACATGCTGCTTTCCAGCAGGGTTTCTGTTTTGCTTGAGAATGGATGACTTTTTCTCGTGAAAACTAGAGCAAATCATCATCTAATCTTCAACCTAAGAAGGATAGAACGGCCTTCTTGCTAATTGGTGAACAGTTAGAAAAGATGGAGGTCTAAAGAGATTTGGCGGCCCAGATGCACAGATCATTAAAATATTAAAATGTCATGATACAACACAAAAGTTAATCAAAAAGGACAAAGGGAATACAGTCCTTCACATCAAGAAGACTAGAATACAATGGGTAGCAGTCATGCTTCAACTATACATGCTAGTTAAATGCATTGACCCGAACAGGCACCAGACTGTGGCAACTAGGGAAATTTCACAGTAACTTCATTGCAGTGTTAATGTAAGCCTAATAAATAATGTAAGACTAATAAATAAACTTTAACTTTAAATTTTAGCTATAGTGCAATATGGTGCCATACCTGTCTTAACTAAGTTACAGAATTAATCACCACATAAAGTTAAGGCCAATTAAATACCATAATTGCACTCATTTTAAATACTGAATTGTTACTCATATTTTACTTTTTGTTATTTTGATTTGATTTGATTTATTATTGTCACATGTATTAACATACACTGAAAAGTATTGTTTCTTGTGCACTATGTAGACAAAGCATACCGTTCATAGAGAAGGAAAGGAGAGTGCGCAGAATATAGTGTTACAGTCATAGCAAGGGTGTCGAGAAAGATCAACTTAATGCGAGGTAGATCCATTCAAAAGTCTGACAGCAGCAGGGAAGAAACTGATCTTGAGTTGGTTGGTAATTGACTTTTGTATCTTTTTCCTGACGGAAGAAGATTATTTAATGAACTTGCAACCCTTGTACTTGTGTGAAGAATTATGTGGAACAGCAGAAACATGTAAAAATTTAAATATATATATATTGTATATATATATATAATATATATATATCTATAAATGTGTTGTCTGTCTGATTGACTATGGACTCAGGCCAATGGCCAATCCTGTTCTCTTGCATCCAAACATGTCCACATTCCAGGAATGATCAAAACATGATCAGGAGCAGGAAGACTTGCTGTGTTTTTTTTCATCACTCTGCTCACACAATGTTCACACATGCTGGCTTTCCAGCAGGGTTTCTGTTTTGCTTGAGAACGGGAACTCTGGATGACTTTTTCTCGTGAAAATTTTATATTTTCAGGATATTAATAGATAATTTCTGTCTCTCTACATTGTGTTCTGTGGTCGGGGAGTATTTTTGAAATGAGGAAATACATCTGCACACAAAGGGTGGTGGATCTCTCTTTAGATCAGTTGTTAGTTATAAATCTGAAATTGATAGATGTTTGTAATGTTAAGGGATATGGGACAAAGAATGAGGTTACAGTGCAGCCATGGTCTCTTGAGTGGCAGAACAGGACTGAGGGGCTAAACTCCTTATTCCTGTTCCTATGGCTTCCCAATAAGATCAGCCAACTCAGCACTGATTGGACCTACAAACCTACTGGTCTATTTGATTCAGGACCATCGGGTGATGCATTTATGTACAGATTATGCTTTCTAACTAAAAGTAATGAGGAATCAAACAGACAGTTGCCCTGGAACAGATACTTTCTTCCAATCACATTATATGATGTTAAACCGTGGCAAATGATATCAAAACTTTTCATTTGCTCTATTCTTTAATGGGATGTGGGTGTCATTAGTTAGGCCAGCATTTATTTCCCTTCCCTCATTGTTTTTGAACTGAGTAGTTTTCTAGACCATTTCAGATAAGAGTCAATCACATTCTGTGGACCTGGAGTCACATGTAGGTAAGGACGGCAGGCTTCCTCTCCTAAAGGACATTAGTTAACCAGATGGGTTTTCAATAACATTCGATGATAATTTCATGGTTACCATCACTGAGACTGGGGCTTAGATTTTCCACTCCCCCATCAGCGGTTTGTTGCTGGGAGGAGAGGACGGTGGTGGGGATGGCAGGGTGGAGGGAACGTATAATAGCAGGGTTGGGCTCCTTGCTGGGTTCCTGCCCATCGCAACCTCACAACAATTTTACATTGGGTCGGATGAGACCTGGGGTGGGCTGCCTGCTCTTGCCCTGATTCAAGCCCTTAAGTGACCAATTATTGACTACTTTAGGGCCATTTCATGACCTGCCTCAATTTTTTGGTTGGTGAGATGAGTTCTGGATGTGGGGATAGCCCAAAAATAATTGGATATTGGCATTGGGTGGGGAAGGGGGGATGATATGGCATCTCCATGATGCCCCTCCTTTAAAGTCCGGAAACCGCTGGACCTTCCTCTCCCCAGCCTCTCCCCTAATTCCCCACTGTCCGCCACCACAGGCCTCCCCTATCCTCCGCACCACGAGACCACCAAACGTTTCCTGAAATCCCTGGACTTAAGCTGTGGGGACTGCATGCAGTTCCAATCCACTGCAACTTCTGCAATCTGATTGGGAGGCAGCTCTCTAAAGCGGGACTTTCACCCCAGTGAGAGACAGAGGTCCTGCCTGCAGCCAATTGACGTTCAAGGCAGGCAGTGGTGTAGTGACATTGTCACTGGACTAGTATTCCGGAGACCCAAAATAATGCTCGGGAGATGAAGGTTCCAAATCCTACTACAGCAGATGGTGAAATCTGAATGAATTAAATTCTAGAATTATAAGTCGAATGACGACCATGAAACCATTGTCGTAAAAACCCACTAATGTCCTTTAGGGAAGGAAATCTGCTGTCATTACCCGGTCTGGCTTAAATGTGACTCCAGATTCACAGCAATGTCGTTGACTCTTAAATGCTGCCCTCAAGGGAATGGACAATAATGCTGGCCTAGCCAGTGACGTCCACATCCCATGAAAGAACTTTTTAAAATAGGAGTGCAAAATGGCTGATGGGCAGCCAGAGCTCCCTGCCATCTCTCCAGATGTTGGGAAGGGAAAACCCACCATTCTAAAAACCTCAGCCTAGCTTCCGATGCCTAATTTTATTAGTTGTACTTAAATAAGCACAAGCTGCCTTAACGGGATTTGAGCACAGTGGGAGAGCAAGACACGTTAAAAGCTCTGCTGAAATGTGTTCATATTCGTCATGTTAAAATAGATTTCCTTAAGTACATATCAGCACAACAATTCAAGCCTCCCATAAAAATGTCTGATGTTTGTAATTTTTCAATGAAATCCATTGATTGTATGTCTAACACTTATATATGTATATATATATGTCTCAATCCTGAGCGAGAATCAAATCCACATGCCTCTCTATCCCAGATATAAATGGAGTTAGACATTAAAAAGGCATACTGCATTAAACACATCAGAATATTTCTTACAGGCCCCAAGAAAAAAAAGGTATGACGTTATTTAAAATGATTATAACTGTATCCTTGTTACATTGAAGCTACAACTCGCATTTACTTTCCTCAAGATTGTACAGAATTTGAGTGTAAAACTAAAAGCCCCTGAAAGTTAGCACTCCATGCAGTAAACTTCAAACATATGTTTCCACGTTGATTAAAATATTAATTCACATTGAGAAGATTAAAAAGAATATTGTGGAAATTATTAATGCTTTTTGTGAAATGCGTTTCCAATTTTGAAAAGTTGTACTTAGTTCTGTTTGATGGGGTAATTAAATTAAGTTGGCAAAGGATAATTGATGAGCATCCATTTCAAATCTGGGTCTCCATTGAACTGTAATCTGTTCACCTGCTGGGGAAGGCGATTGCGATACGACCATAGCAGTAAGAAATTTAAGTTACTTTCACAACAGATTTGAGCTCAAGTTCCCACAGCATAAACCTGGGTCTTTAGATTACTAGCCCCACAACGTCATCACTACCCCACGGTCCCACCCATGTAGTTCTCTTCAAAAATTCAATCTCTACCCTTCTGATCTTACTAACCCCGCCCCCCCATTTCATCCTCAATTTCCTTGGACACATTGGCACTTCCCAGATCCATGGCCACCTCTCCCACAACTCCTTGTTTTAGTATCTTCAATCAGATTTTTACCACTCTGAGGTGATCCAACCAATATCATGAACAAGTTCTCTATGACTGTGACGTGAATACATTAGCCTTTTTCCTCCTCTTTGACCTTCCTGTAGATTTTGACTCAGTTGTTCCCATCATCCTCCTCCAAATCCTCTCTTCCATTGAATCACTCAGCAGGATTGTCCTTGCTGGCTTACAAATATACCTATCCAATCATAGCAAGTTTCTCTTCCCACTCCCACACAATGACCACTAGAATTGCTTAAGAATTTATTCTTGGTCCCTTTGATTCTTTATGTGCACAGTACTTCAGTACTTCTTGATAGCATCATCTATGCATTCAGGCTCCACAAGTATAGTGATGACATCTAATTCTTTATCAATCTCTCCTGAATCTTCCACTTGAGGCTTTTCTATTTGATAAACAGTCCAACATCCTACCTTAGATGTACTGCAACTTTCTCCATCTAAACATTGGGAAACCCATTATTGTCCCACTATAAACTCTGTACCCATACCACTGACTTCATACAGCCATCCTAGATACCGTCTCAACGTGAATCAGGCTGTGCAATTGTGACTCAGTGGGATACTCAAGCCTCTCAGTCAGAAGATTGTAAGTTCAAGCCTCGCTTTAGAGATTCGACCATATAACCTTGGCTGACAGTTGTAATATGCCTTTAAGAGACAGCAGCATGCCATCACTAAAAGGGAAGTGTGCCATATGGTCCAGTCTTTGTTTCACTTTTGCTCGTGAGCAGAACATGGCACAGCTCTGATGTCTTCAAGTTTTCTACTCATTTTTATCTGTTCCCACGTGCCTGGTCTAAATAAATGAGCCCACAAGATGTGTTTTGTGAATCCCTTATAACCGATTGGTGCCTTTATGTCATTATAACAACACAACACACCAGGGAAGTATAATGAAGGAATGTTGTTTTGTGAAAGGTGTCACCATTGACCATTCACTATTTCATGCCAGTATTTTGAAGAACAGCAGGAGGATTCTCCCTGATGTCTTGGCTAATATTTATCCTCACCAAACATTACTTAAAAATAAAATTGCATGATCATTATTACATTGTTGCTTATGTGTCCAGACTATGCATAAAATGGCTACCACATAGTCTACATTAAAACAGTGATTTGTTTCAGAATTGAATTGACTGTAAACCACATTTAGATGTCCTAAGGTCAAATCCAATGTTTCTTTCTCTGCTGAGTTTTTGAACTCCTGTCCACCCATTTCACATTGACAACCTTCTTCCACCTAACATTGCCTTCCTCTAGCAATATCTCAAACCCATTTGCCACTGAAATTCTTAATCACACTTTTGTCACATACAATCTGGATTCATCTATTTTTTTATCCTAGTCGACCTCTCTTCCTCCATGCAATTGCATAAATTTCAGCTCATCCAAGCCTCTGTCCTATCATTCACTTAGTCCTGTTTACCCATCATCCCTGTCTGCACTGACCTGCAGTGATTCCTGATCCTCCAATCCTAGACATTTAAATTCTCATCCTTGTGTTTAAAATCAATGGTTCAACCTTCTTTTTTTCTCTGTCGATTCTCACACTCCACAATCTACCACTTCATATTCTTTGTTCTTCTGACTTCAGCCTCTTACTTATCCAGCTTTTCGCCACCACTCCCCCCGCCACCCCCCTCCCCTCCCACCCCCCTTTCCAGCCTTCTTGATCCCACCATTTGGAATTTAACTCCTTTGCCTTCCCAAGTACCTTCATTGAAACCTATGTCTTTGATGATGCTTTTGGTCAACCCACCTAATCTCTCCTTCATTGACTGCGATTCAATTTTCCTTATGCATTTGTGAAGAACTGGGGTGATTTTCTGCTTTAAATATGCTATGTAAATGTAAGTTGTTTGTTGTACACTGTGTCAAAACATGCAGCAATTTCCTTTGTAGGGCTAAAACATTTTATGACATTGCTATTTTTCCTGTTTAATAGGAGTCTGCTGAATTTAGCAAATGTTGGGAATTATTACTTGTTCTGGAATGTTATTTTTGGATTGCAATATAACATTCATGCTGGTGCACATAATGTTCAGCTCTTTATTACATAGCTTACCAATTTGTCACAAGCAATGTGACAAGAGAGCAGCAGGATATTAAACAACTCACTGCACTGACAAGGAATACAATTCAGTTCATTCACCAGCCCTCCAAGCCCCACCCACAGCTGCCATGTACTCTATCTAATTGGCACCATTATTCACAACAACAAAACATCTGTCCAGTGGCCACTGCTTTGGTCATTTAAGTTTGAGTTCAAGGAAGTCAGATGACCCATAGCTAACACCATTGTGTGTCAGCCCCTTTTGACAAATGGTTTAATGAGTTACTGGTAAAGAAAACCTGAAAGTTTAAGAAACAAAACTCTATTCTGGGTTTTGAAATCTTTGTGGCAACATTTGTAGATTCCCTTAGGCTCTCATTTAAAACTGCAGCGGACCCTTTGAAAAAAAGGGATGGAAGTTTCACATCAATGCAATTACCTCGGCAGGGGGATGCTGGTTTAATGCAATACTTTGAATGAAAATCACAGATATATTTAAATCAATTGATGCAAAATTATTCAAGTAAGTTTGAGAAAAAAGAGAATATCTACGTTTAAAGAGGACATTGTGCAGTAATTAATTAGGGTGTGTCAGGCCATTCTGTAATGTTAGGAACCATAGGAAATGTTTGCACTGAAGGGTGATTGCAGCAAAAATGTTAACAAACAGCATTTTTTTAATGCTCCTTAATAAATCATTAAGTTAGTTCAGTGAATAGCTGAGTAGTATTAAAGAAAATCCAGGTTTGTACTCAGTCTTTAGGGTAGGCTAAGATAAGCTCAGGCAGAGTGGAAAAGGGAATCTAGAATTGGGTTTAGTGTTGAGGGTGAGGAGAGGTTCAGCATTTCAACTCCTCATTGTTATCCAGCAGGTTCTGTACATAGGCATTTGTTGATGATAGAATCAGTCTGATCTGTGATGCCCCAATAGCCTGCTGACATGTAGACCAAGATTTAGCTCCAGCGACGGGGTCTCCCACCCGCCCCACCAATTGGGGAACTGGTGGCAGGCCTGCGTTTCTTCTGTAGGTGGTCCAACGCTTATTAAGTTCTTGCCAATCAAAGGCTGCAGTTCTCCATTGCTGGCAGTGCTATGGGAAGTGGTGTCTGGTGCTGGTAGTGCTCCAAGACCCCAGGCCAAGAATCGCCGCTGGATCCCCTGGCACAAGCGAGTAGGGTAAGATGTGGATTGCAGGGTGGGAGTCACTAGAGGTGGTGGACAGGGCTGGAGTCGGAGTCCAGGGCCTGGCGTGGGTAGCTTTTGTTGGGCAGCACAGTGGTTAGCACTGCTGCCTCACAGCGCCAGGGGCCCGGGTTCGATTCGAGGCTTGGGTCACTGCCTGTGTGGAGTTTGCACATTCTCCCCGTGTCTGCTTGGGTTTCCTCCGGGTGCTCCAGTTTCCTCCCACATTCTGAAAAACGTGCTGGTTAGATACATTGACCCAAACAGGCGCTGAACTGTGGCGACTCGGGGATTTTTACAGTATCTTCATTGCAGTGTTAATGTAAGCCTTACTTGTGACTAATAAATAAACTTTAACTTCAGTGGCACACCCCTCTCTGACGCTGGCTCCCTCGAGCGGGCACTGAATTTAATCCCTCAGCCACCATTAAATTTCAGTGGGGTTAGGAATAATTAGTGTCAAGTGGCTCATTAACAAGCTTAATTGACATCCTTCTGCTGGTGGTGGGATTCCCACATTGGGACCTCCCCGCCTCTAACACAATTGGAGACAGTTTCCCTATCACTGGCAGTCTGATGCAAGTACTTCCACCCAATTCTCCTGACCACCACCACCCCCCACCCCCTCCTCCCCCACCCCCTATCCCCCCTCTGACACCATCACCATCATATCTTCCGTGGCAGGTTCAGTTAAATTCCACCCTTACTGATTCTGTCAGCTCGTTTCACTGATTCATCAGTGGAGCTCCCACCGATCCAGGTTAGAATGCACAAGTGCAATGCAGTAAACCACATGGTATGAAACTGATTGACAAGTCACTTTCCCATTAGATTTACCTCTCTCCATAGCAACAGTCTTAGCTCTATAGTACTGGTGGCTGAGGGTAGATCAGGATGTGCTGCAGATGCTGCTGCAAATTCCCCACCTGTACCAGAATTCAGGGCAAATATCAATTTTCATTAGTTAATAAACTATTTGGATTACGTGTTATAACTTTTCAATAGTTGGTAGAGATTTTGTGTGGGTGAGTTTTCATACATCCGACTGTTCAACCATCTGCTGGTCTATTATCTAACTCTCCACCCATCCATCTCTTCCTTTTCCTCTCTCTGCCAATCTACGTATTCATCTCAGCCAATCTCTCTATCACTCTGCCTATCCATCTACCTTCTACCTGTTGCTATCCACCCGTCTGTCCATCTATCTATCTATCTATCTATCTGTCTGTCTGTCTGTCTGTCTGTTTCTCTATTTATCTGTCTATCCATCAGGAACGCACAATATTGATACCCGCCATTAGGTAGGCTGCTAATCAATAGTTGCGTTATAGCAGAACCTATTTTGTGTTAATCAGAGGAACAAATATGGAGCCAAGTTTAGTCTGAGACACAGGGCACGTGCTAAAATATGGGCTTAAATCAATTTCTAAATCTCATGTCCACCTCTACAAGTAAGGTCAGCCTTCAAAAGATCACTGTGAGACCTCAGTGAGAAATAGATATCAGCTCAACACAATAAACATACATGAAATAGTGCACTCTGCAACTCAAACTAACCATAAACAGCACAAGATATTAACAGTCTTTAACAGGAAGGGAAATCAACATAGTTTCTGTTCTACAATTTGCTCAAATGATAATTATCTATTAACTTTCTTCATTTACTCTGTTAATAGATATTAATTGATACTTCAGATTGTGCATGGTTACTGTAACAATGTAACAATTGCATACATTTCATTATCCTGATAAACTGGAAAATTTGATCTCTGCTTGGTGATCTAAATTTCAATGTTTAACTCAATACCAATTAAAGATGCATTTATGTGATAAATGTGCAACTGATGGTTTAGATGTGCAGTACATGGTAAAATCTTGTAAAAGCTCTCACAAAAGTCAGAGCACGAATATTAAAAACCCTTTTAAGTTATTTCAGATAAGCCCCAACCATGTTTCATATCTGCGTTATTAGAATATGTGACAGTGATGTATCATTTAAAATACCGGTGTGTTATTACCTACTCATGAAGCTGGTACTTCGACAGAATGTTGCTATTAGTTAGAGGAAGTCATTAATGGTGCATATACCTCTGAATGAGGACAGAGGGAAAATGGAGAGCTGATAGGATTTCAATTGCAATTTCTGAACTAAAAAAACTGCAACTTCAATGTATTTTGGAAACAAATTCATGCTCAGAAACAAGTACTTTTAAAAGTAATGTAATCTCTGTGTACTGAAGCCACGACAGAAATCGCTTAGCTGTGGTTTACTCATTAAGCTGACCAACTATTTTGTTTGAATTTCTGTGGATAATGAATAAATTACCTGCATGCATGTGACAGAAACCTTCTGTTAGTATGCTTTATTCTGTTGCACCAGTGAGCACAGTCCTATTGAAACAGTGGATTGTCCAGAATAAAGGGCCAATATGGTTTAAATTGAATTCGCTAACCAGGCGTCATACACCAGCAGACCCATTGCTGCAGCAAGCAGTGTATACAACCCTGTAGTGAATTGGTTATACCTTTAGCAGGAGTGGACTGTATCTCCATGGTAAAACAGGTACATTGTTGGAGGGCTTAAAACCTGTTAAACATACAGACAAATTCTCAATTTGTTTAGGAGCATTTAGTTAAAGAAAATGATACTGCAATACAAAATTGATTTATCTGCAGGCATTCAGCATGATATTTTCAATGATACAATTGAATAATAATTAGGATATTGACACTAGCTCGATTTTGGAAATCAGATAATTAACAGAACTTCCTACAGTAATAATACAAACGTTGATTCTGAAACAATGCAGTTATTAGCAAATTATTTTATATTGCAATTTGCAGAATAGGTGCATATTGAAATCAAAATAATAGACTGTACTAAAAGCTACAATTTTGAAAAAGGGTAAATAAGGTAAACTATATAAATAAATTACAAGTATGTGAATGATAATGAACTGAAGCAACTCAAAACTATGGTGAGGTGTAAATGCACTGAGTTTATTAGTTTTGTGATTTGACTTGGCTCACTTGGTAGCAGTCTTGTTAGGTAGTTGTGGATTTATGCCACAGTTATGGATCTGTGCACATATTCTAGACTGATACTTCAGTGCAGTATTGATAGAATGTTGCATTATCAAAGGTGCTGTCCCCTTTTTGGGAGAAGTTAAATTGTATGCGCATGAAATATTCAATTAATAGGAGGGAGAACCTTCAGTGCCTGTGCCAACCTGCCTGACCAATAGCATCCAAAACAAATTATCTCATCATTTGTTCATTTGTGGTTTGAGTGACTTTGCACTTTGACAGGTGGGTTTGCCTACACAGGAGTGATTGTACTCCAATAATTTCACTTGAAAAGCATTTTAGGTCATCTTGACCCTGTGAAAAAAGGACTAAACAAATTGCAAAATAATTCATTCTTACCCTTTAGTGAAAGAATTGTTTATAAGCACCTCCTACCCACAGAAACCAAACTCACGTTTTAATGAAAGAAATCCTCAGTGAAATGGCTATCTGTCCTAAGGGTAGTTTTTTAAAATTTTGTGAATTTTATTGAATTGATTAAGTGCTTAGTGCCTGAATAGGGAGCCATCAGCTGATATGCAGCGAGCACAACCTCCATTGGAATTAACTTTATTTTGTGACTGAGCGTACAAAAATGCTTTGAAAGATATATTTGTCACTTATCTTGTTGTGTTCTGCTCTTTCTTTAAGACTTTTTGTCTGGCTGATGGATTTAATAGACAATCGAATGCTGATACTATGTTAGTGATGAACTAGAATTGGCCACTAGGAGATGTGCTAGATTATTCCTGGAAAACGCGCTCTCTCATCTTTGTTCTTTCCCTTGTGGGAAAGTATCCTGTCTCACACTGATGACCTCACCAAGATATTCTTATATTGGTAAATTGTGACATCACTGACTGGATATTACCAGTCCTCTGTTTGGCTGAAGGTGGGGGGAAGGTAGTTCATCAAATCATGAGCAAGGTTGGAGGGGTGGGGATGGGCGTTGTTGTACCCATCATCTTCTCACCATCATGCCATCTTGCCAGTGCCAGGTAAAGTGTCATTTAGAAGGCCCTCGCACCCAAAGGACAGTTGAGCCACTTAAGTTGCCAATTTGGGCCTCTTCTCACTTTGCTGGCATTTTATCAGCTGTGTGGGGAGATTGGTGGGGAGATCACCAGGCAAATGTTGGTGACCTCCCAATACCCTTCTATTCGGGCACTGTTTAGCCCAGGCTGGGGTCCCTGGTACCAATGGCCAACCTTGTCAGGCCTCACCGACGCACCCCCACCCCCCACTCCCCTCCCCCACCCCAAACCCAGCCCTGTAAGCTTCTGTCACTATATGCTGCCCCTTCAGGCACAAAATAGACTGGAAATGGAATAGGGTGGGGCAGTGAACCTAAATTGTTCACTAGTGCTAAATATTAGGGGTCAGATTTCCACAATTGCTGTCCTCCGCTGACTCCTTGCAAGTGTACACCTTGATAATAAATGTTAGCAAGCACTTAACTGTAGGGGAGTGAGGCAACTAGACATCATCCAGTTATTAACTGACATCCAAAATGTACACGCACTTTCAGCAAGAGCCACTGGATAGCAATAAGGAGGGCAACTGCAGACAAGTTTCCTCTCCTGTATGAGAGGTGCTAGATGAGAGCAGTTAAGACTTTTCATACTGAACATTACCTATATTGGTGCCAGCAACATCTGACATGGGGCTGGCCCAGCCATCAGCAATTGGAAAGTGGTGTTGCCAAGATTCAGGAAAGCTGGGATCATTTGTATTGCCATTTTGAGAACTTGTACACTGGGGTGGATCTTAACACAATACAAAGGCAACATACCATAGCCAAGATTGAAACCTGTGCTCTGGATCTTCCTGCTACTCACCGGATTTCGGATGGAATTCTCCCATCCTGCAGGAGCCAAAAAAGTTGGAAACCTGCCGGCGTCGGTTTCCCAGCAGCTGGTTAAAGGTGGGTCACTCTTTCTGCTGACTGATGATGTGAACCCCATTTGCATTAATTTCATGAATGTCCATTAAAACAGCTGCCCATAGCACCCATCAGACCTTCCAATTTTGCGTCAGGCCAATGTGAAATTATGTCTATCTAAAACTTGATTGCTAAAGAGTGGAGTGCACACAGAGACTTTGAGGTGAGAGCAGCAAAGCCTTTCTATCACAGTACTGAGCTGCTCCTGATGCGCTATCCATCACTTTGCCAGGGCAGACTGGTTCCTGCCCTCCATCTCCATGCCAAACTGGCCTTCATGGACAGCACCATGCTGCTGGATCCATGGACACTTCTTTGTCACCATCTCAGATCAGTACTGTGCCTGTGGTTAAGGATTACAGGGGTCTCCTTCCCCCGGTACAACACACCAGTGTCTATCTGGACAGCACTGTGCTGTGGACGTATGGAACCACCACAACAAAGGTCCAAAGTTCGACTAGGGGTGGAGTGCAGGGCTAGGCCTGGGGAGATGGTGAATGGGGGTTGGCCTGGTGAGTACAAGGGGGCCAATGTGGAAGGAGGGTTGTTGGCGGGGGTGGGGGGGGGGGGGGGGGGGGGGGGGGGGTTGGCGGGGGAGGAGGAAGGGTGAATGGTGAGGCTTATGATGACAGGTAACAGAGGAAATGAGGTAGATGAGGAAGATGAACAATGGAAGGCAGAGGGAAGACTGAGGGGGAGGGAAGCTGGATACCGACAAAGCTCACCAACAATGAGGTCAAAGTTATACCATATTCTTGACTAGAAAATGATGCACAAAGACTCCAGATGCAGTGGGTAAAGATCCAAATGGAGCATGGGGCCCTGCCAGATGATGAGCTTGTGGGGAGGGTGGTTAAATTGAAGAACAGATTTCTTTTGAAGGCTACTAGCCTTTTCCCTCTGACATCCCAGAAGATGGTGAAGACAGGTGGGCTGGAGAGAATGATATGAGCACACTGGACTGGTTTTATATGTGGCACCAGGACTTTGAACGGCCAACTGATGGTACGCAGATGAACCAGATGCTGGCTTGCCAGGAGGGCCAGAGGGGAACACGTCTGTGCGTAATTAATAAGATTCCAAGTGAAAAATCTGGTGTGGGATCCCGCCATTCTGGCCAGCGGGAAGGGTGCTGCCGGAGTCACCCGCCAGTCTTAAAGTGGGAGAATTCCACCCACAGTCACTCAGTTGTTGAGGGAGTGAATAACCACTTTCTTTAAGGACATATACACTTCGAGAAAATGAAGTCAATTTGATTTGCCCCAGCTGTCAAAATGATAGACTTAAAAATTATATCCTGAATCATGAATAACCAGGAAATAATTATAATGTGGCTTTAGTCTGTGCTACCTGCTGTGACTATATGGTTAGCTCTGAGTATTGTCTTTTTTTTTCAATGTACATATGTTCTTTAAGGAATATAATTCCTTTAATTACAGGAAATGAACACCACACATACTGCTGTTACATCTGCATTCCAATTGTGGTGCCGAGGTTTTGATATGAAGCCTTGTTTATAGGGACTGAGTGCATGCAGGTGCTCATAATAGAGCTGGTACTAATCCAGCCAACTCTATGTGAAATAGTTCAAGCATCTGGCATATTTCTCACCCTTCAAACACTGCTCTTCAGAACATCAATCTTTTTTTTTCTTTTTTTTTTAATAGAGGATTTTTCCTTTTTTTTTCCACCCACCCCCCCAAATCTAAATGCCTTGAAGCCACACAAAAAGATTGTATTCAGGATGAGCATTGGAGCATGTGTGCTTTGCCTGATGTCTCCCATGTAACAGCAGTTTCTCCTTTCCCATTCTCAATCCTCTTCACAGTTGTTTTAATGTATTATCCTCACTCACGCAGAAATTCAGCACATGTACTTTGAACATGTCACAAGTTGAGTTGAGGCAATGATCATCTCATTTTAGAATGAAATAAAACGATAATAGCAAGAGATTTTTTTTTAAAAAGACACCAGACCAATGGGCTTTTGTCATAAGAAAGCTTGGGGCTTCCTAATTTTTAAAAATTCATTTGTGGTTCATGGGTTGGCCTGCATTTATTCCCCATCCACAGTTGCTTGGGAACTGAGTGGCTTGCTAGGCCATTTCAAAGGGCAATTGAGAGTTGCTGTGGTTCTGGCGTTACATGTAGACCAGACCAGGTAAGGATGGCAGATTTCCTTCCCTAAAGGACGATAGTGAACCAGATGGGTTTTTCCGACAATTGACAATGGTTTCATGGTCATCAGTAGATTCTTAATTCCAGATATTTTTACGGGTGGCATGGTGGCACTGCTGCTTCACAGTGTGGGTTCGATTCCCGGTTTGGGTCACTGTCTGTGTGGAGTTTGCACATTCTCCCCGTATCTGTGTGGGTTTCCTCCGGGTGCTCCGGTTTCCTCCCACAGTCTAAAAGATGTGCTAGTTAGATGCATTGGCCATGCTAAATTCTCCCTGTGTACCCGAACAGGCGCCCGGAGTGTTGCAACTAGGGGATTTTCACAGTGACTGCATTGCAGTGTTAATGTAAGCCTACTTGTGACATTAATAAATAAACAAAAACAAAAACATGAATTCAAATTCCACCAGCTGCTATGGCGGGATTCAAACCTAGGTCCCCAGAACATTAGCTAAATTTCTGGATTAATAGTCTAGTGATATGCTCACCAAGTTCCCGGGCAACTAGGGATGGGGATGAGGAAAAATGCTGGCCAGCCAGAAAATCCCATGTCCCTAAGCGTATTTAGTAACTGGTCAGAGAGATGAGAAAGGCCTAGTTTCAATACCTAGTTTGTGCTGAGATTCTGAGCTCAGCAGCAACAAATGACTTCCATGCCTCTAGGTTACAATGGAGAAATTTAGCCAATGTTCTCTTCCTGATCGATAGTCAGTGACTCTTGTTGAAAATGGACAAGCAGGCCATTAGATGTAGAAACAGAAAATGCTGGAAGGCAGGTCTGGCAGCATCGGAGAAACAGAGTTAATTGTTGGAATTTTACTGGCCCGCCCACCACAGGAATCGTAGCGGGTGAGGGGGTGGGGGCTGCAGACCATGGAAAAGTTTGTTGGTTTTGGATGGGATTTTACGGTTTCGGGACAAACATGGCTGTAAAATTCCACCCGTCATTTCGAGTCCATACCATTTCTTCACAATCATTGGATGGAGAGCCATGGTTATTCTTGATTGTCGTTCATCCTGTCACCACATGCTCTTTCTCATTCCCAAACCAAGGAGGGAAGTTATTCCTGGCGTATTGACCAATATTTATCCCTCAACCAACATCACTAAAAACAGATTATCTGGTGATAATTTTGTGCTGTAGATTGTGCACAAATTGGTGTTCGTATCTCCTAAATTACTAGAGTGCCTACACTTAGCAAAGTGCTTCATTGATTGTAAAGTCCATCCTGAGGTTGTGAAATGCACGAGATAAATGTAATTTATTTCTTTCTTGCCTGATCTCTCTCTTATTAACACTGCAATGAAGTTACTATGAAAATTCCCTAGTCGCCACACTCCGGCGCCTGTTCGAGTACACTGAGGGAGAACTTACATGGTCAATACACCTAACCAGCACGTCTTTCGGACTGTAGGAGGAAACCAGAGCACCCGGAGGAAACCCACGCAGACACGGGAAGAGCGTGCAGACTCCGCTCAGACAGTGACCCAAGCCAGGAATCGAACATGCGTCCCTGGCGTTGTGAGGCAGCAGTGCTAACCAAGTGCCAGCAAATGCGGGTTTTTCATTCTGGAGGCAGATCTGCCTTCCTGGAAAGAGTTCAGAAACAGCCATAGGGACGGGTGCTGGTTAAAAGGCCCGCAACAGGGCTCTGAGACTTCGACCCTGTTGTAATAATTACAGCAAAACAAAGAACAACCTTCAAGTGCACACCGTTCACAGTCCCCAAGCCCCACCCCTATCAACTCATGCAATCTTGTGCCAACTACTCACCCACTTCCCATGGCCCTTCATGCCCTTATCATGGACAATGTTAAGGTGATATATTGTATTGCTCATGATGAAATATCAATGTATCTGTGTGTATCTATTTTTTTAGCCTCTGAGTGATTGAGTCTATTTAAATAACCCAGCAGCAAGCTTCTGTATTTTGAAAATGAAGAAGGGTAGTTTATTTCTCACCCACAAGAACTAGATACAGTTGAAGGTTTATTTAAATTTATTGATGGGATGTGGGCATCGCTGGCTGAGCCAGCATTTATTGCACATCCCTAATTGCCATTGAGAAGGTGTGGTGTGCTGACTTCTTGAACCGCTGCAGTTCATGTGGTGTAGCTACACCCACAGTGCTGATAGGGATGGAGTTCCAGGCTTTTGACCCAACAAAATAATAATTATAAAAACGGAATTCAACTGAGTCTCTATTTCAGTGCAGGTCTGATGTTTCATAGTTGAGCTGTTAATTTAGTTCAAGTGAATTTCTCAAAGATTCAGAGATTTCTCAGTGGTGGTGATGGTTCATAGAATTGATGGTGCCAGAGGTTGTTTCCAGAGGTAGGCTTGAAGAGAGGAGAGAGAGAGAAAGGCTTTGTTTCTCTTTCAAGATATTGGGTGCAATTCTCCCAAATTATTTCAAAGTGAGCGATCTTACCGGCTTGTCCCACCGGTTGGTTGGCGTGGTGAGCCGGTAAGATCGGACAAGGGGCAAAAACGTGCCAAAATTGGCTTCACCCCTTTGTGATTTCAATATTGAGTCCTGGTCAGAATCATCCAGGGTCACTTGAACTTACCTACTCGTCGTTCGAGGTGCTCACCTGCAAGGATCACATATGGTCCCCACCAATGGGGACCTGATGTGATGGCCTTGCCCATGGTCGCTGTGTGGTTGGGGGCAGGACTAGGCAGTGCTCTTGGCACCCTGGCCCCGCCAGCCTGGCATTGCCCACCAGTGCCGAGGGGTGTGGGCTGAAAGGGATGGGGAATGAAGGGGCTTGGCCAGAAGAGAAGGGGCCTGAAGGGGGCTGGCCCATGACAAGGTGTGGGAGCATGACAGGAAGCGAGGCCATGATGGGGAGGCGGGGGGAGCTCTACAAGGGGGGGAAGGGAAGGGAGGGCACTCTGCATCAGGGGGTGGGGACTGGGCAGGACGGCGGTCAGGGAAGTGGGGGCCATGATGGGGGTGATCGACCGGAGTAGCAATCGGGGGGGCGATGACAATCAACTGAGGTGGTTATCGGGGTGTGCGGATCACCTGGGGTGGCAATCGGTGGGCGGGGGGGGGGGGGTGCGCGATGTTCAGGGAGACGATTGGGGGTTGATGTTCAGCAGGGTGTTGGCGATAGTGACAGATCTCCGAGTGCACTGTGTACTAAATGCCATACAAATGTGTCTTGGAGCTCCCCCCAAAAATGTGTGATTGTCTCCAGTTTTCAAGCTTGTTTGGCATTTAAAATGTTTTTGTAAGATCACCCTGTAAGCTGCAGGTCCTCTTTTATATAAACATTGTGGTTAGGAACAATGTGAGGGCGGTGGTACTTGAGGTGCATTCAGCCGTGAAGAGAAAGATATACAAGCAAAGTTGACTGCACGCTGTCTAAAAACCATTGAGCTGTGATTCAAAGTAGAGTTAGAAGGACTGGACTGAAATTGAATGGAAACAAGACTTTCCAAAGCATTTGAATGAATTTCAAAGGCTTTGAGCTTTCTATGAAGGCTCGAAGACTTGAAATAAATGCTGTGTTCAGAGAATGGGGCTGAGTGAGCAGCTGTGGAGAAGGAAATCCCCTTTCCCAGTGGAAGTGACTGACTTGTCAGTCAGGGATCTTGAAAGGGGTCTTCTCACATTTGCAGCTTCTTAGAAAGGAGCTGAATGGAGTGCTGGGATTTGGAAGCCTGCCAGGTATTCAGGGGCCATGAAGATTTGAGTGCCCCTTCTATCTTCCTCAAGATATGCCCCTTGACCTTACCTTTTAAAAGGTTCTCTTATCCAGACTATGGTTCACAACTTCTATGAGATAATGTACACCATGAGTCCTTTAGAAGCTGGTCCAACTCCATGAAAATTGCAGGGGACTCGGACATGACTATCCCGCTATGGAGCTAGCCAGGTCAGAAGTACAAGATACGTCATGACCAAATGTGCAATCTGCACAAGCCTGCACCCTTAATCTGCGCTGGTGAAAATTGGGGGTAACGAGAAAGGGGTCTGGAATCCCGGAATCAGGTACCAGCCGCAATTTTTACACCTCTACGGAGTTTCCCGCAAGTCCATGAAAAACCAATCCTAAATGTTTGGAGCACGGAATTAAAATAAATCTTGGTTCCACGCAGGAACTAAAGTATTTGTTAAACTAGGGAAGAATGAAAGGAAGATTGAAACTCCTCAATGACTCAACAGATGTGACACACTGAACCATAGAGTTTCTGAGCTGTGCTTCATATTTGGCTTGTATTTGAAAACGGGGATAGAGAATCCAGCCAAGATGTCACACTCATTCTCAAACACACTCTCACACACACAAATATTAGATGCAGCTCAATGTAATATAGTGTAACGGACAGCCTGTAGTTTCTGAGATGAAGTGATGCTTTATTGTTGAAGTGACTACCTTGTATGGTGAAGGATTCTCAGCAGCTTTGATGTAGTGGTGCAGTGGCATTGTCACTGGACTAGTAAAACAGAGACCCAGGGTGATGTTTTGGGGACCTGGGCTCAAATCTCACCATGGCAGCTGGTGAAATTTAAATCCGATTTTAAAATATCTAGGATTAAAAGTCATCTGGTTCACTAATGTCCCTTTAGCAAAGGAAATCTGCCATCCTTACCTGGTCTGACCTGCATGTGACTCCAGATCCACAGCAATGTGGTTAACTCCTAAATGTCCTCTGAAATGGCTGAGCAAGTCATTCAGTTCAAGGGCAATTAGGGATGGGTTATAGATGCTGACCCAGCCAGTGACACACATCCCATAAATTAATTTTTTAAAAAGACATCTGCCTCTCAGGCAGCCATATTTTTCATCTTTTTGTGTTCAGTTTTAACTATAAAAATTAGTTCAGATAATCCTAGGACATGACACTTTCTTGCCAAAGTGGGCAAGTTCACAGTTTCCCACATTATATCCCATCTGCCAAATTTTTTGCTCACTCACTTAACCTATCTCTACCCCTTAGTAGACTACCCTCTCTTGACAACTTACTTTTCTACCTATCACGGGGTTGTTGACAAATGCAGCTATCATATACCTGGTCATTTCATCAAAGCAAATAGTTGAGGCCCCCTATGCTGCTCCCCATGGCACTCCACTGGTTACAGTTTGCCAATCCGGAAATACCCATTTTATCTCTACTCTCTGCATCTTGTGAGCTGACCAATCCTGTACCCGTGCTAATATGTTACTTCCCTACAGTACTATGTGTTCTTATCTTGTGTGGTAACCTTTGATATGGTACCAATTCACCACACTTGCTCAATCACTGGGATAGGAGAGGAATGGGGGAGGTGGAGGTGTTAGCATGTTGGAGACAGGAGACTGTTGAACATCTGCAATTATAGTAGTGTAACCCAATACCTTTGCATTCTCTGTCACTCTCAATCATAGAAAAAATATTCCCTTTCATCCACATTTCATCTCATAAGGTGCTGCTATTTTTGTATCATGATTTACAAATTTTGAGCCTGAATCTCTGTGGAGTGAGGATCAGAGTCAGATTGTTACTCCACTCTTCGTTTCTTATAGAACATAGAACATAGAACATAGAAAGCCACAGCACAAACAGGCCCTTCGGCCCACAAGTTGCGCCGATCACATCCCCACCTCTAGGCCTATCAATAGCCCTCAATCCCATTAAATCCCATGTACTCATCCAGAAGTCTCTTAAAAGACCCCAACGAGTTTGCCTCCACCACCACCGACGTCAGCCGATTCCACTCACCCACCACCCTCTGAGTGAAAAACTTACCCCTGACATCTCCTCTGTACCTACCCCCCAGCACCTTAAACCTGTGTCCTCTCGTAGCAACCATTTCAGCCCTTGGAAATAGCCTCTGAGAGTCTACCCTATCCAGACCTCTCAACATCTTGTAAACCTCTATCAGGTCACCTCTCATCCTTCGTCTCTCCAGGGAGAAGAGACTAAGCTCCCTCAACCTATCCTCATAAGGCATGCCCCCCAATCCAGGCAACATCCTTGTAAATCTCCTCTGCACCCTTTCAATGGCTTCAACATCTTTCCTGTAATGAGGTGACCAGAACTGCGCGCAGTACTCCAAGTGGGGTCTAACCAGGGTCCTATAAAGCTGCAGCATTATCTCCCGACTCCTAAACTCAATCCCTCGATTAATGAAGGCCAGAACGCCGTACGCCTTCTTGACCGCATCCTCCACCTGCGAGGCCGATTTAAGAGTCCTATGGACCCGGACCCCAAGGTCCTTCTGATCCTCTACACTGCTAAGAATGGTACCCTTCATATTATACTGCTGCTTCATCCCATTGGATCTGCCAAAATGGATCACCACACACTTATCCGGGTTGAAGTCCATCTGCCACTTCTCCGCCCAGTCTTGCATTCTATCTATGTCTCGCTGCAACTTCTGACATCCCTCCAAACTATCCACAACACCACCTACCTTGGTGTCGTCAGCAAACTTACCAACCCATCCCTCCACTTCCTTATCCAGGTCATTTATGAAAATGACAAACAGCAAGGGTCCCAGAACAGATCCCTGGGGCACTCCACTGGTCACTGACCTCCATGCAGAGAAAGACCCCTCCACAGCCACTCTCTGCCTTCTGCAGGCAAGCCAGTTCTGGATCCACAAGGCAACAGCCCCTTGGATCCCATGCCCTCTCACTTTCTCAAGAAGTCTTGCATGGGGGACCTTATCGAACGCCTTGCTGAAGTCCATATAGACCACATCCACTGCTCTTCCTTCGTCAATGTGTTTGGTCACATTTTCAAAGAACTCAACCAGGCTCGTAAGGCAAAAATCCTTTTGATAGTTGCTCGTCCATCGTTCTGACTCAGGCCGGGCAAGAACTGTGCAGTAAAGCGCTCTCCTGAGACCTCTGTCGTGGGCTGGAAAACCAGATGCAAGGAGACCTCACCCCCATTCTTTATGGCCCATTGTGGGGGGGGTGAAGTGGGAGGGTGGAAGATAATCGGGGTTATGTGAGAGCTTGGCGGAGGTCAGTACAATAGCTACACAGAAGCAGCAGGAAGTGGTTCTAATTCTTCTAGCCTTTTTTATTGCTGCAAAATCCTGTCTGGAATTCTCCGGCCATTCATGCCGGGATTCTCTGGTCCCACCGGCAGTACATCAGCTGCTGCAGGTTTCCCGGCAGTGTGTTGCGACTTCAATGGGAATTTCCATTGGCAGCGGCAGAGCCAGAGGATCCTGCCACAGCGAATGATGCACCGCCGCCGAGAAAAACGCTGAGGAGAGGCCAGAGAATCTTGCCCAGGGATGGAATCATGAGAAGTTAGTGATGGAAAATTCCGATGGTCCACAGTGCAGGGCAATCGCCCATTGGAAGTTTGAACTTCTGGCCAATTGTTGTGCAATCCTTACCTGGGAAAGTCCTGGAGTGATGGGACGTGCAGTTAGGTGTTTCCCCAGCACATCTTTGGAACAGCCCCCAGATGCACTGTTCTGGAGCTTGAAAGTTACAGGGTATTATATTACTGTCCAGGTTAAATATCAGTATCATAGAATCCCTATAGTGTGTAAGGAGGCCATTTGACCCACAAAGTCTGCACTGACCCTCTGACAGAGCATCTTACCCAGGCCTATCCTCATAACCCCATGTATTTACCCTGCTAATCATCCTAACCTACACATCTTGGGATACTAAGGGACACTTTAGCATGGCCAATTCACCTAACCTGCACATCTCTAAACTGTGGGAGGAAACCAGAGCACCCGGAGGAAACCCATGCAGACACGGGGAGAAGTTGCAAACTCCACACAGACAGTCACCCAAGGCTGGATCAAACCATGGTCCCTGGAGCTGTGAGGCAGCAGTGCTACCCACTGTAAAGTAAAGTAAAGGTTTATTTATTAGTCACAAGTAAGGCTTACGTTAACACTGCAATGAAGTTACTGTGAAATTCCCCTAGTCGCCACACTCCTGTTCAGGTCAATTCACCTACCCAGCACATCTTTCAGACCGTGGGAGGAAACAGGAGTGCCCGGAGAAAACCCACACAGACATGGGGAGAATGTGCTAACTCCACACAGACAGCAACCCAAGCCTGGAATCGAACTAGGGTCCCTGGCTCTTTGAGGCAGCAGTGCTAGCCACTGTGCCACCATGCCACATTGAAATCAGTTACTCTTGGAACCTACTAATGTTAAAACAAATGGTTTTCAAACTGAGGACAAAACTGGCCTTAGAAACACACCAAAAATATTACTTCAACATCTGCACTGAGACTTTTGTTATTATGGAGCAGATTTTACTCTGTGTGATGGTGTGGTGACTGAGAGTGAATTGGCAACCCACCTTAAACTTTTCCTGATATTATTATCATTGGCTTCTGTGGAAATAAAACCTGGGTGAGATGTAAAATGGCCTGTCAATTCATTTGTTTCACACCATTGCACAAAGTTAGTGCCTATCTTCTCCTGATACCAAAGTTGCAGTATGTTAGATCCTATAAATTTGTGTATGTTTATTTCATGAATATTTGTGTTCCAAGGTTGAAAACATTCCTGCAATACAACTTCTATCATTGAAATTAGAAATGTATGAAGAATTCTTTCCCTCAATAAATAGGAGAACCCATCCACAAGTTGTGACGAATACAAAGCTCTTTCAACATTCAAAAGGTTCATGGCTGCTGAATTCATGAGTACATTCCACTCAGTTTGATCCGTTAACCCAGTGCTTGTGGTCCCATCAGCAGTTTCCTATTTAATCTGGATGCAGATCCAATTCAAGTCAATGACGAGTCTTTTGTATGTGGGATCTGAGAAAAATCAGCTGCTTGTTTTTGTAGGGATTATTTTACTCATTATTATTTGAGCAATGTTAATTCAGAGTCATAACGGCATGATTGCAGAAAAGGAGTAGAATTTAACTCAAAGTTGTCATGCAGCATAGCTCAGGGGATAGAATATAAAATATCAAACTAATGAAGGCAATGGACAGGACAGGTTTCACTCTGAATATAAATAGACATTGTTTCATCTGCTTTAAACTCTTTTATCTCCAGATCTACTTGTTAATGCTACTTGTTCAAAAATAGTGCAGGTGGGCAGGCATAACTGCCTCGAAATCTTCTTTTAAACTTGCCTCAGTATTAACAAAAGGATCGACCTGACACCACCAAGTTAATTGTGACAATATTAGAAAGAATGCAGAAAAGGTTTACTAGGATGCTACTGGGACTTGATGGTTTGAGTTATAAGGAGAGGCTGGATAGACTGGAACTTTTTTCCCTGGGGCGTAGGAGGCTTAGGAGTGAACTTATAGAGGCCTATAAAATAATGAGGGGCATAGATCAGCTAGATAGTCAACATCTTTTCCCAAAGCTAGAGGAGTCTAAAACTAGGTTTAAGATGAGAGGGAAGAGATATTAAAGGGTCCAGAGGGGCAATTATTTCACTCAGAGGGTGGCGAGTGTCTGGAACGAGCTGCCAGAGGCAATCGTAGAGACGGGTACAAATTTGTCTTTTAAAAAGCCTTTAGACAGTTACATGGGTAAGATGGGTATAGAGGATATGGGCCAAATGTGGGCAATTGGGACTAGCTTAGTGGTAAAAACGGGGTGGCATGGGCTGAAGGGCCTGTTTCCATGCTGTAAACCTCTATGACTCTACGACTAGGCTTATAATCATAATAATGGGGATACTATCATATAAACTGTCTTGCAAGTGGCTATCCCCTCCTCCTATCCCAAGAGAAAATTGAAAAGAAAATGGAAATTTTTTCTAAGGTCCTCCAGGGCCTTTCCAAATATATGGCAATTCTTTATCTTTTTCTAAGCTTTTTTAATAGACAATCCTATGAGGCACAATTTCAACTTAACAAACACAGATAAGTTGTACGTTCCAGCTCTACAAGAGGATTATTTGCTATTGAGTGGAAATCAATACAATATAACAGTCTGGCTGATTTCAAAAAACATGTTTGTGAATGAATATGATTATTGATAAGGTTCTGTGGAAATCAATTTTACCGGCAGTAACAGAGCTTCCACCACAAGCAAGTGGGAGTTAAAGCAGAAAACACACTATCATTCTACACAACAATTTATGTTGTTTAAAAGCCATAAGATTGTTTAGTTACTTCAAAGTTTTAGCTTGTTTGAAGTAAAGAGGATTATGAAGTATATGCTGATTTCTTATCCAGTCCAATAAATGATTTGGACATTAATTACAATATATTGAAACCAGCTCATAGATTCATGTTGATTTCTCTCTCGAGCAGTCCTTTGAAGTGAGGAGGTCACTTGTCACAGAGTACATCCCATGGCAAGCACCAACGCATGGAGGCTCTTAATGCAGGGAAGATTTATTCCATTGCACCAGCACATGCCTCTGGCTGACCAGGAGACTCTCTCACTCTTACCTTTTCCCATAGGCATATTGGAAAGATTTGCAGGTTGATAACTTGTTTGACCGCGTTATGAACACACCTTCCATGGTCATCAAGTCCCAGAGTGGGACTCAAAACCAGAGCTTCTGGCTCAGAGGTAGGGATGCTATCCACTGCACCACAAGACTTCAATTTATTTTGATTCTATTTTATTTGATTTTATTTTGAAGAAAAAGGCCCTTCAGTAGCTGCAGAATTTCATTGAGCAATAATGAACCAGCAAACTGTTTTATATCTCTTGCAATTTTTACAGCCATTGAAATCAATTAAAATATAACTCAAGAGGGATGTAAAATGGGCTGCTGACTCACTATCGCTCATTTTACAATGTCACAGAGAGTCATGCTAACACTCATGTTTTATAAATTTATTAATCTAAGTTAATGTCATATCCACAATGACTATACAAGTTTCAATGTTGCACACAAAGCTGATGACGTCTATTGTTACGTTGCCCTTTTGCAAAGCAAAGGTTTGGTGTTATGGGGGAGGGGCTAGTGGCAGGATGTGGAAAGGGTTCACATCTACACCAAAAGGACTGGAAAGTATTTTGTTTAGAGACCATCTCAGTAACAATGAAATGATTGGCTCCTAAAACATAACTGTTTTCCACACTCAGTTCAGGAATGTGACCAAATAACTATTCTCTCACATACTGCAGTGGTCAAGACACGCATGTGTATGTAAGAGACAGGAATATTTCTTCACCTTTATATTAAACCCTCTTCAGCATAAGAGAAATATAAAACTTAAAATATCAAATTACTTTATTTTTTAATCAAATACCTCTGTAATAGCACTTCCTGTCACAAAGGCTTGTACGTAGACATTTAAATTCAACACTTTTTATTCAAAATCTCATTTTAAATTTGATTAACATAGATATTTCAGAATGACTCATTTTACTATTCAAAGATAAAGATAAATAAATGAAATGCAGGAGCCATAAATATTTAGAAAGCATTGCAAATATAAAACTTAAACAATGACATTTTCTTCAACAAAAAAGCATAAGTAAACACTGTTCATGACGACTACGTTTAGTTTGCTGTCTAAATGGAAATTGCGTAATTTCCCAGATGCTCTGCAAGTGTGTTAAGAATGGAGGGTCAGTGGGGTTTAGTGATGGGATGGCCAATGGAACTTAGTGCAAGTTACAATTCCAATAGCAATATTCTGGACGCAATTGGGTTTATGCAGGTTCATGAAAGTATTTGAATACTCGGACCAGAAGCTGACAAAAACGTCAATGAGTGTTTTGGTAGCACTGGACCTGAGGTAGGGCAGAGGCAAGTATTCTGGCTGCAATGGAGACAGGTAGTCTTGCTGTGGGCTGTATGAAACTTAGCTTGGGTTCAAACTATGAGGTTGGACATTGTCAAATTTAGTCTGAGCAAGTAGCCGTGTCGGGAATAGAATCATGGGCTAAATAAAATAGTGTCTTTCTTGGGAGCCAATTGCGGCTGCAACAATTTTGCCAATATTAACTTCAAGAATGTTCTTACTTATGCACACCTTGAATTTAGACAAACACTGTTAATCATGGATGTGGCAAGGGAGCACACCTGGATGCTGTCAACATACATATGAAACCTCATGTGAAATTTACAAATGTTGCAGCCCAGAGGCAGCAAAGGAAAAGAAAATCAAAGGTGAAACATTAGGACAAACTTGACATGGTTATGTGAAGTCTGAAGTAGAAAACATTGCAGTTGATATTCTGGTTGTTGAAGATCAGGTTGGAATGGAATCAAGTGGGGCATTGCCACAGCTATGGATTACAGAGAATTGAAGGAGGATGTTTGGGAAAACGTTTTGAATGTAGAAGTTGAGGAGTAAGAAGTTTAACAACACCAGGTTAAAGTCCAACAGGTTTATTTGGTAGCAAAAGCCACACAAGCTTTCGAGGCTCTGAGCCCCTTCTTCAGGTGAGGCTAGAGCCTCGAAAGCTTGTGTGGCTTTTGCTACCAAATAAACCTGTTGGACTTTAACCTGGTGTTGTTAAACTTCTTACTGTGTTTACCCCAGTCCAACGCCGGCATCTCCACAAGTTGAGGAGGACAAAGATGGCTAGCACACCCTGGTAAAGTCACAGAGGTGGTTTTTGATGGTTCTCATTACAATAGTTTTCATGATGTGGTCAGGATGGAAGCCAGACTGAAGGAAATGTAAAAGGGTGAATTGAAAAAAGAAGCTGATGGCAACAGTACCATGAGGATTTTTGAGTGGAAGAGGTGAAGGTAAGGCAGTAGATAGAGACAAGAGAAGAGTTGAAGATCAGCTTTTCTTTGGAGGAGCTAATGAAAGTTCCTTTGAAATATAAAGAAGTGGGATCATCACCAACATCATCAAGCATTGAGCTGAGACAAGATAATTGTTCAGGGAAGATTTGATTCAGGAGAGGATTGAAGGAAGTGTACTTTGTGAAAGATATGGGATTTGTGGGTTCATAGGGGGTGGATATGTGGAAAGGTAGAAATGCTAGGATAGAATGACCTACGTTTATATGATTCTACTTAGACAACGATGATCTTGGTAGATTGTGAGAGACTTTAAGCTGACTAGGGCTTTGAAAGCAGTGGGAATGGAGAAACAGGTCAACAGCTGCAGTGGGTGGAGCTCCAAAAGAGAGATAATTAAGTGTGAAAGGTGTTGGGAGAAGACCCTGGAGGTATGTTCCCCCATCCCCCACAACTTACCCTCAGAGGCAGATTTTACAGTGGTTGGCAACAGACTGGTAAAACCTGAAAATAATTGCACTTTGTATGATGGTCACTTTGAAATGTTTGTAATGTTCTTCCAGCTATTTTACGAGCAAAGTGTATTTCTGTAAAACAAAAACTATTGATGTGGAGTAAGACAATGTCAATGATGGCAACCATGGAAGTGACAAATGATGACAAGCTTGAGGGGGTAGCCATAAGTGTTGTTAAGGGATTTGATGAACTGGGTGAGATTCAGAGGAGAGGAGAATAGATAAAAGTGAGAAGGAAAGGGGGATTCAGGCGAACATCAGGTACTTTAGCTGCCGTTTGGGTCCAAGAAATACTTTAATAAGCCAAAGTATAGGGTTGGATTCCTTTAGTAGGTAGTTTAGTAGAATGGCAGACTCCAAGGAGCCTCATTAAATCTTTATAAAGGTTGCTCCTCGTGTGGCAAAACCATGAGTGCAGTCAAGTAAGTCCTGACTCTTGTGTTGGAAATGATGCTGCATTGCAGCAATCGCTTTGAGTAGAACAACATAGTGATTATATCATTGCACCAGTAATCCAGAAGTTGAGACTAATATGCTAGGGATGTGAATTCAAATTCAAACCGTGGCAGCTGAGGAATTTAAATTCAGTTGTTAATTATGTCTGGAATAGAAAGCTAGCATCAGCTATGTTGATTGTGAAGCTACCAGATTGTTGTGAAAACCATTGAGTTCAGTAACAACTTTTAAGGAAAGAAATCTGCCATCCTTCCCCGGTCTGGCCTGTGTACGACTCCAGGCACATAGCAATGTGGTTGACTTTTAACTGCCCTCCGAAATGATCGAGATTAGAAAGTCACTCAGTTATATTCACGAAGGGTTCTTGATGGTAATTAGGAATGGGCAGCAAATGCCTGATTTACCAATGATGCCCAATCCCCATGAATAAATTCATAGAATCCCTACAGTGCAGGAGGCCATTCAGCCCATTGAGTCTGCACTGCCCACAATCCCACCCAGGCCCTACTCCATAACCCCATGCATTTACCCTAGCTAGTCCCCCTGGCACTAAGGGACAATTTAGCATGGCCATTCCACCTAACCCGCATATCTTTGGACCGTGGGAGGAAACCGGAGCACCCAGAGGAAACCCACGCAGACACAGGGAGAATGTGCAAACTCCACGCAAACAGTGAGCTAAACCGGGAATCGAATCCGGGTCCCTGGTGCTGTGAGGCAGCAGTGCTAACCACTGTGCCACTGTGCCGCCCTTAACAATTAATTGTTGCAATGATTTTTAGAAATATTTTTAAAGCTATAAATTATGACATCAACAGTTTGATTTTATTCATAACACATGATTTTCTTTCTGTAGCTTCAGCTCCAATGTTCCTTCCCTGCTCAGTTAACGCATCAGGGAAGTGAAAAGTGTCAAAACACATTGTTGACATTGGATCTGCAAAGGAGTGTGCCCTCAGGGAGTGCAGCATCAGCCTGGAGCCAGATCAGAAATCTCCTGTTTATTTCCTGCAGCTATCTTAATTGGATCCAGCAAATTAATTAATTGGATTCAGTGAAATAACTCCCACTCACACATCTTAACTGATAGAATGTCTTGCATTGGAGTCAAAAAAATGTCATTGTATACAAATTTCCCTGTAGCGATCCATCTGTTGGCCATTCATTGGACTAGTGCAGTGGTAGTGCGGGAAACTGGCTACGTCTCAACTGGAACATTTGTCTATAAAACTGGAGAGTAAACATACTGCCTAGTGCGAAACTGAGCTGTGCATAGCAGAAAGGGCCACGGTTTGATGCCTGGATTGTATTGAGGTATGTGATCCCAGCAGGAGTACGACAAATAACCTCAGTGCCCCTAGGCTAGGGAGGAGAGTGGTTAAAATAAAACCAGATAGGGCTATTGCTCTTGATCACTATCGGGTGATTGTGCTGAAAATATGGGTGTTAAAATTGAGTGAAGAAAATAAGAGGATTAGTTGTGATCGACTCATCCCCAAAATCGCCTGTGGACATGATCTGTGGAGACTCACACATAACATAGTACTATGTTAGTCAAAGCTTTCAAAAGGGGAGAGTCAAAAACTATTGAAAAAATAGTTCTTCAAATTTGCTAAATGTTACCCATCTCCTCTTATATTCAACTTTCCCAGATAACTCAAGAACATCATTAGCTTTAGAGACTGGGCATATAAACGAATGACTGATCGCTATGGACTTTCTCTGAGCAAAATACATCTTGAATATTACCTACATACTTGGACAGCACAGTGGCACAGTGGCTAGCACTGCTGCTTCACTGTGCCAGGGACACAGGTTCAATTCTGGCCTCGGGTCACTGTCTGTGTGGAGATGCATGTTCTCACCGTCTCTGCAAGGGTTTCCTCTGGGTGCTCCGGTTTCCTCCCATAGTCCAAAGACGTGTGGGTTAGGTTGATTGGCCATGCTAAATTGACACTAGTGTCAGGGGGATTAGCAAGATAAATGTATGGGGTTATAAGAATTGGCCTGGGTGGGATTGTGTCCGGTACAGACTCAATGAGCCGAATGGCCTCCTTCTGTACTGTAGGAATTCTACATTTTAAAATATTTTAAAAATTGATTCGTGGGACATGGGCATCGCTGGCTGGCCAGGAATTTTTACCCATCCCTAATTGCCCTTGTTCAGAGGGCATTGCTGTGGCTCTGGAGACACATGTAGGCCAGACCAGGTAAGGGTGGCAGATTTCCTTCCCTAAGACACATCAGTGAACCAGATGGGTTTTTCCGACAATCGACAGTGGTTTCATGGTCACAGTAGATTCTTAATTCGAGATATTTTTTACCGAATTCAAATTCCACCATCTGCTGCGGCGGGATTCGAACCCAGGTCCCAGAACATTAGCTGAGTTCTGGATTAATAGTCTAGCAATAATACCACAAGGCCATCACCATACTATATTATCGTATATTATCATTAATCGTGTAGTATGATATATAACACACCATATTGTTAGAAACATCCATTCCATTAGTACTAAAAACAAACTCCATTAAAAAATTCAGTATTTTTAAAAGTTCCAAGCGTTCAATTCTGAAAAAAGAACCAGATCAAATCAAAATAGTTGATGCAACGTATTTGCGCTTTGTTTCCCCATTAACGTATTTCTAAAATTCCACGTTGAAATATTCAACATGGTGTGGCCTCACAAAAATAGTTGGCCTGCAGGCACATGGCACCATTCCAAACACCTCTTCTTATTCTGTATTCCAAATGGTGAGGGAATTGATAAGTGAGAACTTAGACATATACTAGTGATTAACTTTAATGCCATTTATAGCATGAAGAGACATGTGCATTTAAATGCTAAAAGCTGGTGTATAGACTAGGATTTTCGCAGCAGTACTCCAAAATGGCACTGCGCAATTCTCCTGGAAACAATTATTTTAGAATTAAATGTTTGTTCTTTTTGATCCTTAAAGTCACGTTTTCTGAATGAGCTGTTCCAAATTTTAAAAGGAGGTTTGTTATTCAAGGAACTATAAAAGGGCCTTTTATGATTGCAGAGTTACAGCACGTTGGAGGTCCAAAATATTGTCCCATGGCTTTTGCAGGATGTCTGGGCTTGATGGAAAGTTCACATTGGAGATACTTGTGTCATCAGGTGACACCATGACTAAAGGCCAGGTACTGTCCCGCAAGGAGAAATAATATGGGCCACTATTGTTCTGTTACTGGCTGGTTCATAGAATCATAGAATCCCTACAGTGCAGAAGGAGGCCATTTTGCGCATCACGTCTTCACTGACAACAATCCCACCCAGGCCCTATCCCCGTAATCCCACTTATTTCCCCTGCTAGTCCATCTGACGCTAAGGGGCATTTAAGAATGGCCAATCCACCTAACCATGATGTGGAGATGCCGGCGTTGGGCTGGGGTAAGCACAATAAGAAGTCTCACAACACCAGGCTAAAGCCCAACAGGTTTATTTGGTAGCACAAGCCACAAGCTTTCAGAGCACTGCTCCTTCATCAGGTGAGTGGGAGTTCTGTTCACAAACAGGGCATATAAAGACATAAACTACCCACCTAACCCACATACCTTTGGACTGTGGGAGGAAACCGGAGAACCCAGAGGAAATCCGCGCAGATACGGGGAGATAATGCAAACTCCACACACAGTCACCTGAGGCCGGAATTGAACCTGAGTCCCTGGTGCTGTGAGGCAGCAATGCTAACCACTGTGCCACCGTGCTGCCAGAACTATTATTACAGAATAATATTGGCTGA
This sequence comes from Mustelus asterias, assembly GCF_964213995.1. Classification (NCBI taxonomy): domain Eukaryota; kingdom Metazoa; phylum Chordata; class Chondrichthyes; order Carcharhiniformes; family Triakidae; genus Mustelus; species Mustelus asterias. The sequence goes on from NC_135820.1 coordinate 41,733,019, forward strand.
ATCCTAGACCATGTCAGAAACAAGTACAATCCACATTTATATAACACGTTTTAACGCAGTGAAAGGTTCCTCGCCATTTACAAGGGTAAAGGTGAAGAGTTAGGAAAGATAATCGAAGGCATGAGGGAAAAAGCAAAATTTGAGGAGACTTTTGAAAAAGGAAGAATTGCAGCAAGGTGAAAGAAAGAATATTCTAAAACTCAATGGTATGATTCCTGAAGGCTAATTGTCCACCAATGCTGGAGCAAAAGAAGGAATGGAATGAAGTTGGGAGATAGAAAGCTGAGATCTTTTGGTAAATCAAATTCACATAGTGTGGTTCTCAGAACGTAGGCCAAGTGCAGTTCAGTAGCAAACTACATAGAATCACAGAGTCCCTACAGTGCAGAAGAAGGCCATTCAAGCCTATTGAGTCTGCACTGACTCTCTGACAGAATATCTTACTCAGGCCATCTCCCCTGCCCTACCCCCATAATCCCACACATTTACCATGGCTAATCCATCTAACCTACACATCTTGGGACATTTACCATGACCAATCCACCTAACCTGCACATCTTTGCATCTGCACATGGTGCATTTATCTTGTGAAACTGGGAGAACTGATTTTTTAAAATTTTCTGTTTATGGGATGTAAACATTGCTGGCGAGGCATTGCCCATCCCTAATTGCCCTTGAGAAGGACTTTAACCTAGTGTTGTGAGACCTCTTACTGTCCCCACCCCAGTCCAACGCCGGCTTCGACACGCCATAGGGTATGTCTTTGGGGATGTGGCCATCATCCATTCAGCTCACATGACACAGCCAATGGAGTTGTCACTGACTCTGAGAGGTCAGACATGCTGGGGATCCCTGCACATAGGTGTACTTCCATGTTCAGCACTCTTGTCTTCCAAGGGGATATCCAATATTCATCTGAGGCATGAAGGCGAAAGCTGTTAAGCTACTTTTCTTAGCTTTCATGAGTTGTCCATACCTCACTGTACTGTAAAGTGGTATGTTGAGAACATACCACACGGAGCTCTGCATTTTCTTTATATTTGGTCATTATTTAACAAAGCATACAGTATCCTAGGCTTTATTAATAGAAGCATAGAGTAGAGGAGCAAGGAGGCTATATTAAATAAAAGCAAGTTACTGCGAATCCTGGAATCTGAAACCAAAAGAGAAAATGCTGGAAAATCTCAGCAGGTCTGGCAGCATCTGTAAGGAGAGAAAATAACTGACGTTTCGAGTCCAGATGACCCTTTGTCAAAGCTTTGACAAAGGTTCACCTGGACTCAAAGCGTCAGCTCTTTTTCTCTCCTTACAGATGCTGCCAGATCTGCTGAGGCTATATTAAACTTGTATAAAACACTGGTTTGGCCTCAACTACTGTGCCCAGTTCTAGGAACAATATGAAGGTAATTAGAGAGAGTACAGAAAAGACTCACAAAAATGAAGAAGAGATTCAATTACAAAGATAGATTGGAGAAGTTGGGACTGGTATTATTCAAACTCATGAGGGGACTGGACAGAATAGATGGAAAAAAAACTGTTCCCACTGCTGGAAGGATTGAGAACCAGAGGGCACAGATTTAATGTAATTGGCAAAAGAAGCAATGGTGGCATGAGGAAAAAATCTTTTCACACAGCGAGTGCTTAGGAACTGGAATGCACTGTCAGACAGTGCGGAGGGTGGAGGCAGGTACAATCAAGGCTTTCAAAGGGAATTAGCTTTGTTATCTGTGAAGGGTGAATGTGCAAGATTATGCGGAGATGGTGAGGGAACGGCACTAAGTGAATTATTCATTCAGAAAGCCAGTACAGACATGATGGACCAAATGGACTCCTTCTGTGCTGTAATAACTCTTTGATTTTGCCACTGCTTCTGCTGAGAACAATGAGGAACTGCCAGCCTCTGATTTGCCAGGAACTCAAGGTGGGCGAGACTTCTGTTAGTGAGGTCCTAAATCCTGGGGAGGGCCCAGCGGTGGCTTACTTAAGCGCCTGAAGGAAATTTAATACTATCAAACCATAAACAGAAACCACTCAGCAAATTAGTCAGCATCTGTGGACAGAAGAGACGAGGCAGTGTTTCAGATGTGAGCTATTCATCAGGACTGAGATACATTACATTTGGAGAATTTATTTAAAGGAACAACATCAAAGAAAGGGGGATGGAATAAAAAAACAAACACACAGGTAATAATTGGAAAGCTCCATGAAGTGTTTTGAGTGGAAAACAAGATGGTTACTGACAGTAGTCATATCAACATGAGATAACAAGAAGCAGTACCAAAGAAATTAATCGAAAATGATTGGAGAGCTGGAGAGGTAGGATAACAAAATAAAAATGGAAACATGAAAACTAGTAAAGAGGAGCAGACTGGCCCAATCTCCAAACTGGTGAAGTAAAATCTGGAAAGGGGTGGGGGAGTGGGGGGCAGTTGTGAGAGCTTTGTGGTGCATTTATATTTCAGCAGTGGTTTGGGGAAGCAACAATGTAGCAGATTCCTATTATCGCTCTTTAGCATTTCTAGATTCCATCTAGCTTCATTCCACACACTGCGGGGAATATACGAGATGCCCTCACAAGTCTAGTTTTGATAGTGTCACTGTGGTTCTGAGGCATGTTTCTGGACCTGCCTCACAGGTTCTACATTCTTAAATTCTTATCTTTACATCAGATACAGCAGACGCCATCTGCCTGGCCCTGCACTCAACCCTGGAACACCTAGATATCAAAGACATCTAAGAACATAAGAACATAAGAAATAGGAGCAGGAGTAGGCCATCTAGCCCCTCGAGCCTGCCCCGCCATTCAATAAGATCATGGCTGATCTGAAGTGGATCAATTCCACTTACCCGCCTGATCCCTATAATCCCTAATTCCCTTACCAATCAGGAATCCATCTATCCGTGATTTAAACATATTCAACGAGGTAGCCTCCACCACTTCAGTGGGCAGAAAATTCCAGAGATTCACCACCCTCTGAGAGAAGAAGTTCCTCCTCAACTCTGTCCTAAACTGACCCCCCTGTATTTTGAGGCTGTGCCCTCTAGTTTTAGCTTCCTTTCTAAGTGGAAAGAATCTCTCCACCTCTACCCTATCCAGCCCCTTCATTATCTTATAAGTCTCTATAAGATCCCCCCTCAGCCTTCTAAATTCCAACGAGTACAAACCCAATCTGCTCAGTCTCTCCTCATAATCAACACCCCTCATCTCTGGTATCAACCTGGTGAACCTTCTCTGCACTCTCTCTATGTCAACCTGGTGAACCTTCTCTGCACTCCCTCTATGTCAGACTCCTATTTATTGACTACAGCTCAGTGTTCAACACCACTACTCTCACGAAACTCATCTCCAAACTCCGTGGCCTGGGCTTTGGCTCCTCCCTCTGTGACTGGATCCTGAACTTCCTAACTCACAGACCGCAATCAGTAAGGATCGGCAACAACACCTCCTCCACAATCATCCTCGACACCGGTGCCCCACAAGACTGTGTTCTCAGCCCTCTACTGTACACCTTATACACCTATGACTGTGCGGCCAAATCCCCTCCAACTCAATTTTCAAATTTGCTGACGACACCACTGTAGTGGGTGGGATGTCAAACAATGACGAGACAGAGTACAGAGAATCTGGTGAACTGGTGCGATGACAATAATCTTTCTCTCAATGTCAACAAAATGAAGGAGATTGTCATCGACTTCAGGAAGCATAGAGGAAAACATGCCCCTGTCTCCATCAATGGGGATGAAGTAGAAAAGGTCGAGAGCTTCAAGTTTTTAGGTGTCCAAATCACCAACAACCTGTCCTGGTCCCCCCCATGCCAAAACTTTAATTAAGAAAGCCCACCAATGCCTCTACTTTCTCAGAAGACTAAGGAAATTTGGCATGTCAGCTATGATTCTCACCAACTTTTACAGATGCACCATAGAAAGCATTCTTTCTGGTTGTATCACTGCTTGGTATAGCTCCTGCTCTGCCCAAGACAGCAAGAAACTACAAAAGGTCGTGAATGTAGCCCAATCCATCATGCAAACCAGCCTCCCACCCACTGACTCTGTCTACACTTCCTGTTGCCTCGGCAAAGCAGCCAGCATAATTAAGGAGCCCACGACATTCTCTCTTCTACCTTCTTCCTTTGGGAAAAGATACAAAAGTCTGAGGTCATGTACCAACCGACTCAAAGACAGCTTCTTCCCTGCTGCCGTCAGACTTTTGAATGGACCTACCTTGCATTAAGTTGATCCTTCTCTACACCCTAGCTATGACTGTAACAGTACATTCTGCACTCTCTCCTTTCCTTTTCTATGAACGGTACGCTCTGTCTGTATAGTGCGCAAGAAACAATCATTTTCACTGTAAATACATGTGACAATAATAAATCAAATCGAATCAAATCAAATCAAATAAATCAGGTCTAATAGACCATTCATCATATTCTATGTCAGAGTACTTTACTGATGAGAACCATTTTATAAAAATATTAAGCTCCTGCCTCATAATAGAAGTCAAGAAGAAAACACTTCAGATATTGGAGATCTGAAAAGAACACTGAAATTGCTGGAAATATTCAGCAGGTCTGTGCACTTCCAGCATTATTTGTGATTATTTGACAATGTAAGCACTGTCCATGGGACAACTGCTAAGTCCGCACTTCCTTACTGGAGGGGATAGAGTGCAAAAAAACACCAGAACCTGAGAGATAAAAATATTGATTTAAAATGAAGCTATTCTGTGGAGATTGGATCAAAATCCTAGAGCTTCCCAACAGCATCGTGAAACCACCTTCACTACAAAGATTGCAGCTTTAAGAACAAGGTCTACCACTACCTTCTCAAGGGCAATTTGGCAGGAGTAATAATAAATGCTGACCTTCCCATGAGGCCTATATCCTGAGAATGAATTGAGTAAAATTAAATCAGAGTTTTCGACATTTCCTAACAATTCGGCTGGCTAAGGCAGTGAGTGGCTGAAGTGTACAAAGTGACTATGTCTAATAGTGGCATCTCTGGTTGATACAGAGAAATGCAGATCTTGGCTCAGGAGGTAGGAGGATCACTACAATTGGTTGCAGTTTTCTTCGGTTAAAGACAGGAAAACAGCCTGGGTTTTGCTCATAATCATTAAGCAACGACTTCTGCTGGAAGTATGCTGGTGTGGACTCAGGACAGGATTATATTCAGCTGCCTTGCCTCTTGCAGTTGAATGGATTGCTGTCACCTATTATCAGACTGATAAATGAATAATCACTATTTGGGTGAGAAAAGAGATGGTGGCCCACACTTTTACAACTACGCTCTAGCAAGGGGTCAATGCCTTTCGGAGAGAAAACATAAAATAGACGGGGCAAAAAAAAACTTCAATTTTCTTTTATTAAATATTAAAGATGTTTCCTCATTGAAGAGAAACAGAGCAATGTGTTTTCAGCTTTCAAAAACTTAAGTGTAAATAAAACAGCACCATTATAAATCAGCGCTATCACATCCTTGGAAACAAATTTAATGAAAATGTGTTTCTTACTTGTCGAACAAAATGCTCAAATAACCCTAAAAACACAGTCAGGAATTCTTCAAAACTGCAAACACTTGATTGATGATGGCATTAAAAACATCACATGCTTCATTTAAAAAACAGACACTTCTAAAAGATGAACAGCCAGGGAGATGGTTAGCAGATCACACTATAATACATACATTTGAATATTGGGCAACAGATGTTAAGCATGAGAAAGAAAGGGAGCTTTGCTTTTCACTGTTGGCTGTTTTTTCCCAAGGAACCAATTGTTTGGTTGCCATGACAAAGCTAATAAGAGTTTATCATTTTCCCATGCCCAATCCATGCAAATGTGGGATTGCAAATTTTACCTGTGAAAATGAATAGATTCAGCAATTACTGGAGTACAGACCTATCCAGTGTTCAATAGGCACAATTGCCAATGTAGAATACAAAGTAATCCTGCAGCAGTTAAATTAACAGGAATGTTGCTCAGCCTGATTGAGCAAATAAAGATTAATCATATATCTGCTTGATTTCACCACATATGGGAATGCCTAACGCTAAGACAAACAATGGTAATTTGTTCATTCTTAATCATTTTAAATATGATTCCCTGATGCAAAAAAAGACCAGTACTATTGTGTAAATTTGTGCAAGTACTTCCCCTCATGATGTAAAGCTCCATTTACATGACCAGATGGGATTCAATTCACTCTACAACAAAGCAGATTTGCTTGAGGAGAACTTGCCGTTTGTTGCGCTGGGCTATTTATGCCTGGATGCTTGGTAAACAGTGTACAACATTTGGGAATTGGACGCAGGCATGTATTGCTGTTCTAGGGGTTTCTTTACATTTTTTTATTTGGGATATTTTTGTCTTTCATGTTTCAGAACACTTTTGTAGCTTAACCTCCAACATTTATCTCGCAACCAACACCTCTGTGACAGATTATCTGGATCATCATCTCACTGTTATATTGCAAATTGACTACCGCGCTTCCTGCATTACAACAATGACTACGTTTCAAAAGTATTTCATTGGTTGTAAGGCGCATTCTAAGGTCATGAAAGGTGCTATAGAAATGCAAATCTTTCATTTTGCCCTGCGTTTCAGAAATTCATCGAATGAAGAATCCCATTTTAGCTTCTTGGTTTTATCATGTATTCCTCCTTAGCTTTGGAAGCGTGATGTTAAATAAGGCTATTTATATTCATCTTTGACTTAATTGGGACTTCGTTTCCAAATACATTTATGTGTTAAAATAACAAGTAAACAGTTGCAATAAAACACAATATTCTTATAATAATTAAGCATAACTAAGTTCCTGTGTGAAAGTAAATTATAGCTTACAATTACTGTGCTACACTATGATACAAAGTATATTCTCAAATAAAGGTTATTTTCCTTTTCTCACCAGCTATCCAGTTATTTATTTTTGGAGGCTGGACTGGCTCCCCAGTTTGAAAAAGACAGGTTGATAAATATGTTCAAAAAAAGTGACTGAGACCAAGTATACCGTGCACTTAAAGGAAATCAAAAGCAACCTTTAACGCATTAAAAATCTTGCATCAACGTACACTTCCTGTCAACTTTTTCCAGTCTATGTTCTATGTCTATATTTATCATGGAAACTGCCTGTGTAAATTTGTTACACCTCCATTTGAGAGAATGCAATTTATAGTTTGGTAACTTTATAAACTGTCATTATGAACGAGAATATAGGAACTTACTGGAAAACGATTGGCAGGAGGTGCTAGCAATATTTAAGTACAGTAATATATGTTAGACTGTATATCAAGTTCAAAGAAGGTGCCAATCAAACAAATGTATTAAAATATTATGGTCTTGAATCTGAATGCACTTCCTGTCAGCTTTTACCATTACAACTTCCTATGTCCAGATTTATAATGAAACTGCCCATGTAAACTTGTCATGCTGTAAATTACATGTTTATTCCCCAAAGGAGGTGTTGCAGCACGACAAAGCACGACTTTAAGATGAGGACTGAACTACATCTGTGGACCGTTATCCAATTATGTACTGCCCTTTAACCTCTTTCATTTTGGTACATGGCTGAAAGTTAACTATTGTGTATGCTTACTAATTGTGGAATATTTTGAGGTTCCAGTATGTGTAATACTACCTGCCTTCAATTTGCATCATTAGTTATAAGTTTGGTTGATATATAGTTGGCATTGGGGAGGGGGAAGAAGGAAGGCCATTGTGAGTGATCTGGTGTTTGCATTCCAAATATATAAATGGCTTGCCTTGCTGGGGAGAAGCATGGCAGTGGAAATTGATACCTTTCAATGAAAACTAATTACGTTTCCACTGAAAATAAGACCGTGATTCAAAAATTGCTCTGGTATAAGCTGAAACCTAAACTTCAGTTCAGGTGAGCACCAGGTGACTGAATATGAGTGAAGACTTCCACTGAATGCTGGAAATTGTAGTCCTAACCTTCCCTAACCAATTCTCTTCCCATTCCGCCAGTTCCCATTCTAAAGACATAGGGGCACTCTGTAATTTGGTTCCACAGATACCAGAAGCCCACTAATGCATCACTCAAGTGGTTGTGAATTCTTCATCAGTGTATTTTGGTAAACCATCAAAGATTAACCTGATCCAGTCTTCTTCGCTCGATGTTCGCAGACTTGTACAGTCCAGCAGGCTAGCATTCAGCAGAGTAAATCCAAGTGATTTTATGTTTCCTCTTTCTGTAATCTAGGGATGCTGAAGCCAGTTGTGTTGCCCTCTTCAGAGTCCCAGGTGAGATTCAATAATTCAGCATAGCAAGACCACTGATCAAAATCTGTAAACTATGGTGTGTCTGCCACATTGCCACAATGTATTTAATCACTGAACATATTGAATTTCAGTTACATTTTTTAGCCTGCTTTATTTCTTTCTTCACAATTATAACCTTTGACAAAGAGTTGACTGTTGTTTGTCTCTACAGCAGAAGTGAATCTAGCCACGGTAAAGAGAAAGCAGTACGTTGAAGCCCTGTGCCACAATTCATATTTTGTGCATGAATCTGTGCCACTGGGTTGAGTAGGCTGACCCATTTATAATGCATGTATGGACGGCACGGTGGCACAGTGGTTAGCACTGCTGCTTCACAGTGCCAAGGACCCGGGTTTGATTCCCGACTTGGGTCACTGTCTGGGCAGAGTCTGCATGTTCTCCCCGTGTCTGCATGGGTTTCCTCCGGGTGCTCCGGTTTCCTCTAACCGTCCGAAAGACGTGCTGATTAGGTGCATTGGCCATGCTAAATTCTCCCTCAGTGTACCTGAACAGGCGCGGGCTTGTGGCGACTAGGGGATTTTCACAGTAACTTCATTGCAGTGTTAATGTAAGCCTACTTATGTCAGTAATAAATAAACAAAATGGATAGGGGACAGGAGTGTGTGAGGGGAGGGTAGGGGTGGGTGGTAAAATGCTTTCACTTTTCATCCACCATGCTGGACACAGTTTTCTCCTTTTTTTTCCTGGAGAATTAGTTTCAATTGATGGACTGACCTTCTTCTGATGTACACTACAATGCACTCAGCATTCATGGTCCAAGGTTTCTGCATCTCTACAAACTGGTTGGCATGTGTGTGGATGGAATTGGAACTTGATGCGATAACCTTCCAGGGTGACCACCCTCCTGTTGCTAAATATCACAGCTCACCCATATGGAATGACCATTTGATTTGATGACAGATCAGAGATTAACTGGCACCTGTGGAACCCACCAATGCTTCAGCCTGTAACTTTGAAAAACTGGAGGGAATCTAGCTGGGATATTAAGCTACTGATATATAATTAAATAAATAAAACTTAAACTGACAAACAGAACAGTTTTCAGGAAAACTATAAAAGTAAAATTTAAGCTTAATATGAAAAGGGACATTTATGACAATGTAATATTCTCTGCACTGATTACAACTATAGTGACTATAGTCCATTGATTCTGTCTACACTTCCTGCTCTCTCGGCAAAGAAGCCAGCATAATTAAGGACCCTACAGAGCTCGGACATAGTCTCTTCCACCTTCTTCCATCAGGAAAAAGATACAAAAGTCTGAAGTCACGTACCAACCGACTCAAGAACAGCTTCTTCCCTGCTGCCATCAGAGTTTTGAATGGACCTACCTTGCACTAAGTTGATCTTTCTCTATACCCTAGCTATGACTGTAAAACTACATTCTACACTCTCTCCTTTCCTTCTCTATGAACGGTATGCTTTGTCTGTATCGCATGCAAGAAACAATACTTTTCGCTGTGTACCTATACATGTCACAATAATAAATCAAAAATCAAATAGATAGTTTATGTAAGTTGGGACTTTTCTTTTTAAAAAAAAGTGATTGTATCTGTTCTTCTGTTGTGTCTTTATACAATGAATCATTCAGTCATACAGAAAGTACTGGATTCAATCCTTGGACTGAATTAGCTCATCTCAGCTAAGGCACTCGCAACAATACATAAAATTGGCCTTAGTGTCCTGCTGCTAGGGAGCAGAAAATTGATGAAGAATCCTCTTCCTATCCCTATTGAGTGGACCCTCTGGTGTTTCCCAGATCAGGTCAGAAACAGACCTGGCGGTGATTCTCTCAAAATTCAATAGCCTGATAAAATTAACCGTCAACTGAATGTGAATAAAAGTCACTGGAGATGCCATTTCAAAAACATTCATGTCTATTCATCTTATCCTTGGATAAATCTCCTGGGTAGGTCAAAATACAGAGGAGAATGGATAATATTCGAATGTACTGCATCATCCAATAAATATTAACATTTCCGAAACTGAGATCTCTGGTTTCCATGTGACTTCTTTAAAAAGTCTCTTCTAAAAATATATGCAGATTTTGCACTTTAGTGATATACTGGGAAATTCTGCACCCTGGGTCATGATTTTCTGACCATTAAAAAAAGTAGTCCAGAGGTGCCTGTGGCAGAAGTGCTGAAAGAGTGAATCATGGCCAATGTTTCCATAATTAACAACAACCAGTATCTCAAGTATAGGGAGAAGAAGTACAAGAAATTGGGAAACAGCTTTAGAAAATTGCTTTATAGATCACGTTGAAATATTACAATCTATTTCTGGATGTTATTTAAAGCAGGGTTGCCATCTCAGGAGGGTTACTTTGTATAGTGCAATAAAAAGACCCATTTGCATTAGAAATTTACAGTGGTGCACTCATCAGTTCAGGGTTACCTTGTAATGGCGTATACGAGCTAATTCATTAGAAATTTACAGTTATAGTCAGTTCAGGGTTACCTTGCAATGATGCATGGTATTATTTCCTGAGGACTATGCAATGTTAATTTCAATGTGTTATTAAATGTTCTGTTCCTGTTTCTTTGTGGTTTTTGCATTTTTGTACGATTAATTTCCATTTGTGTAGCATGGGTCAAGCCTGTGGCCCTATATCATATATGCTAATATTGGTCTTTTTTTGTTCCATTTCATTTCATCATGGGCACGCTTTGAACCTGACCAATGTTCTTTGCAGCTTATCTCAGGTCCTTCAAAACCCAAACCACGGATTGAGAACAATAGTAATCAGAACCTTTGTGTGGCCTAGATGGTAACAGAACATTATTTTCCGTTCCTCCCTTGTCAATGGATTGAAAATCCAGCCCAATTTTCTTCTTTGCCAATATTCCAGAACAGTTGTTTTTAACTTTTGATTTGGAAGGTGCACGATAGTCTAAAAGACATCGAACAATACAGACAGAAAATAGTTTGATAGTTTTTCACTGGAAAATGCGTTTTGATTTTCAGAAATACCTAAATAGTCAGGGATTGTGATTTGGATTTGGATCCATGTTTCCTGTTCATTCGGAGGCTATGCACCCAATCGTTATCTCAAGACTGGGCAAGTCCAGATATATGGAATATTTTACCTGTCACCTCTTCCAACATTTTACAGATCTTGTAGGACTGTAGCAATATGTAGGAAGTCAATAATGTATAGTGCCTTTGATTTGATTTATTATTGTCACATGTATTGGTACACAGTGAAAAGTATTGTTTCTTGTTCACTATACAGACAAAGCATACCGTTCATAGACTGCATACGGGAGAAGGAAAGGAGAGGGTGCAGAATGTAGTGTTACAGTCATAGCTAAGGTATAGAGAAAAATCAACTTAATAGAACGTAGGTCCATTCAAAAGTCTGACGGCAGCAGGGAAGAAGCTGTTCTTGAGTCGGTTGGTACATGACCTCAGAGTTTTGTATTTTCTTCCTAATGGAAGAAGGGGGAAGAGAGTATGTCCAGGGTGCATGGGGTCCTTGATTATGCTGGCTGCTTTGCCAAGGCAGCGGGAAGTGTAGACAGAGTCAATAGGTGGGAGGCTGGTCTGCATGATGGACTGGATTACGTCCACAACCCTTTGTAATTTCTTGCGGTCTTGGTCAGAGCAGGAGCCATACCAACCTGTGATACATCCGGAAAGAATGCTTTCTATTGTGTATCTGTAAAAGTTGGTGAGAGTCATAGTGGACATGCTGAATTTCCTTAGCTTCCTGAGAAAGTAGAGGCATTGGTGGGCTTTCTTAACTATAACGTCAGTGTGGGGGGACCAGGACAGGTTGTTGGTGATTTGGACGCCTAGAAACCTGAAGCTCTCGACCATTTCCACTTCATCCCCTTTGATGTAAACAGGGGCTTGTCCTCCCTTGTGCTTCCTCAAGTTGATGACTATCTCTTTTGTTTTACTGACATTGAGGAAGAGATTATTGTCGTTGCACCAATTCACCATTTGCCATGCACCAATACCCCCTCCAACAATACAATTGAATAGATACTAATGTCTTAGTATCGGTTGTTATTCATATGTGAAGTTAGTAAATTAATCTGTGTGTGGCAAGGTCTGTATCATACTTAGTTGTATTACCTTCCACTAATACTCATTGCCTACAATGCCCACTTTGACTGAGTACTGGACAGCAAAGCCACATTTGTTACTTCCCATTCGCTGGATCAATATTGGGAACGAAAATGCGTGTGATTTTCCAGTGCCACCAAAATAACATTGAAACAAATTAGTGCACAACTGCATAATAACTGATGTTTTGTTGCTGTTGATGGAATGCTGAAGGGGATGGTTAGCTGGTCATGTTATATTTCAAAATGTTGATATTGACATAAACCTCCATCCTCGCTCGTGGTTGTATTTTCCGGTGTCGCTGAAAGTGAAGGGAGTTTTGACTGGAACACCAAATTCTCCATTCTCACTAACAGTGGGGCCAAGATCGGAGAATCGAGCTCTGAATGTTTACGGTGTTCAACTGAGTTTGAATATACTGCATCCAGTTAGAGCACTGTGTTTCAAACTTAACAAACGGGATTTTCCAGCCACATTCGCCCCAAGACCGGAAAATCTTGCCCAAGGTCAATGGACATGTCCATTGCATGGCCCATGTCCTGCCTGCTCTGATTCCCATGGCTGGCGGGACGGGAACATTCCACCCAACAGTTACTTTGTCTTTTCTTTCAATAAGAATTTTGCAAAAGCTATACATAGCTAAAGGTACCACTGCTGATCAAATCAATCTCTTCTTTCCATTCATCAGTGTGACCGGACGTTACTGATGAAAGTGGAAAGTTAACAGCAAGAAGTGAACAATAAAAATAGTGACCTCTAATGTTTTCCAATTACTTTGGCGGTGTATCCAAAAAGTGCACATTGCAGACACCTCCTTGCATTGATGGATCCCATTTGCCCATTTACAATGTGATAGTGAAAAACCTCGTCTTCAAAAGGAAGCTTGTACCATGTGGCATGCAAGTTGCACAGCACGGAAATGAAATGCCAGGCTTTTCAAGCTTACAGACAAAAAAAAATGCTTTTGAAGTATTGAGGTTTGTAGAGTTCTGATCAGCATCTTGAAACTTATGTTTTGTTGACAAAAGGTCTCCACTCTGTATCATGGCTTTTCAGTATAGAGCTGTGATGTGCGAGAACCAGCAGCATAAAGAGGTCAACGCTCTGTGACTAAAACATGCTGCTCAAGACCTCAATTCTAACAAAACATTGCTCAAAAAAAATCTACTAAATGGATTGCACTTCAAATGCAATATCCAGTGAGTAAGGTATCTTGACAAGAAATTTTAAAAGCTTTAAATGTACCTATGTGGCATTGGAGCATTAAGGTGCAATTTGAAATAATATCAGCACAAACCCTCAGCTCCCTAAATTATCTGTGCATTTCAAATCAATGTGACTGCACAGTTGAGTCAGTATTATGGACTCATTGCGGCTTTTAGGTTTCCAATTTTAATGTGCAACTTGTTTCTATGGCAATAGCGGACATCAAATTGAATCCGCAACATTTTCACATTGCTGTGGACCTGAATGATTGAACTTGAAAGGCCAGATGCATACATATGTTTGAACATTTTGGGGTGTCGTCCTTTACCTAAGTAGTTCCTGTTCAGAACTACAAGAGAAGGAATCCAGAATTCAGTGATTTGTTTTGAGATAAGTATAGGGTGGGATTTTCCGGCTGCGCTTGTGCCAAAACCGGAAAATCTCACCCGAGGTTAACGGGCCATCCCCCGCCTGCTACAATTCCTGTGGCGGATGGAACGGGAAAATTCCCCCCCATATAGTGTGGTATTACATGATGAAATATATGTGATGATTTTCCAAATGTTAGCCATACAGCGAAGGACCTTGTTTGCCAACTGTACATCCGTGGAAAATTGACAGCATATTCCTCATTATTTCCAGTGATGGATAGAGTTAGATAGACAAACTTGGGGCAATTTCCAGATATATGCAGCCGATGGATTTAAGTTCACCCTTAAAAGTTGAAGCCTGTATTGTAAACAGGACCTGCACTTTAGAATTTGCTGACAGAAATATAATTTCTATATTTCTTTTATTAAAAAATGGTTCTTACTTTCCTGCTTAAATCATGAATTCTGAACCTTAAAAGCTCAACGATTATTGCATTGCCCGACAATACGGAACATGTAGTCTGAGTTACTCTAAGATCAACAGCACAGATTAGGAATTAAACCTGAGATACTGTGATCTATGTGGCTCTGAGACACAGTGCCTTTATTAAATGAATCAATTGGTTGACCTTTGGTTTGCCAGCTCTGTTTGGATGTATACCTAGACTTATATTTCTGTCAGCAAATTCTAAAATGCAGGTCCTGTTTACAATACAGGCTTTGACTTTTAAGGGTGAAATTAAATCCATCGGCACCATATATCTGGAAATTGCCCCAAGTTTGTCTATCTAACTCTATCCATCATTGATAGGAAATAATGAGGAATATGCTGTCAATTTTCCTCAGATGTACAGTTGGCAAACAAGGCCCTTCGCTACATGGCTAACATTTGGAAAATCATCCCATATATTTCATCATGTAATACCACACTATGTGGGGGGAATTTTCCCGTTCCATCCACCACAGGAATTGTAGTGGGCGGGGGGTGGCCTGTTGGCCTCGGGTGGGATTTTCATCACTTGACCACCTGCCTGCAGTTGTCCTGCATAGTCAAACTGCCTACTTTCCCCATCCCAAATGTCTTATAACGAATGAACATTTTTTCTAAACTTGAGCCTAAGGGCGGGATTTTCCAGGTGGTGGAGTTTCCCACACCGACACTTGAAGACTTGGTGGGGATCACTGCAACCCCACAGCTCTGAGGAGTGTTAATTGGCTGGGGTGGGACTTCCTGAGGGAGGAAGTCCTGCCTCAGAGAGCTGCCAGCCAATCTGATTGTCTGGCAATTCAGCAACGCCAGTGGCAGGCACTGGCCAGGCCTGGGACTACTAACAGTCCCCAGATTCGCGGTCATGGGGGCGATTTTCACTCTCCATCTGCGGGAATGGTGGCATGTGCTCAAAATCTGGACAGCGCGATTCGTATTGGCGAGTTTCTGAGTTCCAATCTTTTTGTCCCCTCGCCAGTGGAGAGGAGTGAAAACACTGTGGGACCGTAGAATGTTCATTTTAATACATTAGCATGTCATGGGCCAGCACTCTCTCAAGATATGGAGCCCGCACAGTGGACACCAGCGTGATGTCACACCAACGCCATTTGCAACAGATCGACATAGAAAAAAATAGAAAATAGGTACAGGAATAGGCCATTTGGCCCTTCAAGCCTGCACCACCATTCAATATGATCATGGCTGACCATGCACTTTGAGTATCTCATTTCCACTTTCTCTCCATACCCTTTGATCCCTTTAGCTGCAAGGGCCTCATGCAGCTTCCTCTTGAACATATATAATGAACTGACCCCAACAGCTTTCTGTGGTAAAGAATTCCACAGGTTCACAACTTTCTGAGTGAAGAAGTCTTCCTCATCTCAGTCCTGAATGGCTTTCCCCTTACTCTTAGACTGTGACCCCCTAGTTCTGGACTTCCCCAACAGCGGGAACATTCTTTCCGCATCTAGCTTGTCCAGTCCCATCAGGATTTTATATGTTTCTATGAGATCCCCTCTCATTCTTCTAAATTCCAGTGAGTACAAGCCCAGTCCATCCAGTCTTTTTTCATATGTCAGTCCTGCCATTCTGAGAATCATTCTGGTGAACCTTCGCTGGACTCTCTCAACAGCAAGAATGTCCTTCCCCAGACTAGGAGACAAAAACTGCACACAATACTTGAGATATGGCTTCACGAAGGCCCTGTATAACTGCCGCAAGACATCCCTACTCTTATACTCAAACCCTCTTGCTATGAAGGCCAGTATGCCATTAGCTTTCCTTACCACCTGTTGTACCTGCATGCCAACCTTCAGTGACTGTTCCACCATGACACCCAGGTCACATTGCACATTTCTACAGAAACGTAAGCCTGGCACTTTCACCTCCGAGGAAGGTTTCGAAGGTTTGTGCTTAGAAACCCAGCACCCTCTACGGAGTCTAATGGTGTAAAGCAGGGGTGTGCTGACCCCACCGTCTTCTTCAGCATGGTGCTGTAGCAGGCTATGGAAGACCTTGGGGAGAGAGTTGACATCAGCTTCCGGACTGATGGAGGTCTTTTCAACATCAGGCTTCTTCAGGATCACACAAAGACACAAGGAAAAACTTATCCGTGAACTGTCGCTGATAACTGTGCTCTCCTGGCCCAAGTTGGTCAGATCTGGAAAGTATAACAACGCATTTTCCTGAGGCAGCAAAACTCTTTAATCATTTAAAGAAAATGGAAATCCTGCTGTAGAATATAGACCACAAACATTGTCACCAAAGGAACTGGGCTGTCAGGCAATTTACCTATTTGGAGAGCGTCATATTGATTGATACCACTGTGGACAAGAAAGTGGACAATAGACTTTCAAAAGTAACAGCACATTCGGAGAACCCTACAAATGAGTGTGAAGCAACCATAGCCTCAGAGAACAGACCAAACTCAAAGTGTACAAAGCTATAGTCCTCACAATCCTCCTGCATGGCGCTAAGTTATGTGTCCTGTACCGCTGTCATGTACGCCTGCTTGAGCACTTCCATCAGCGCTGTCACCATATCATCTTCAAGATCCACTCGCAAGGCCACGCCACAAACATTGAAAGCCAGGAAACAGCCAACATCACCAGCATCAACACCAGCTTCCTGCAAATCCAACTGCATTGGGCAGGGTACATTGTCTGGATGGACCACCATCACCTGTCCAAGATCATATAATACAGAAAACTGACCACTGACAAGAACAGAGGGACCCCAGGCAAATGTTTCAAGGACTCATTTCAAGTGGCTCTCTGTGTGCTATGTCACCAATGGGAAGAGTAGACCATTGCTCGTGATGCCTGGAGGTGCCGCGCCTTTGAGACTGAGTGAAGAACCGACATGAAAGAGAAAAGGAGGATATAGATAGATTCAAATGCCTGACCACACCATCTCCTGCACCCACTGTGGGAGAGAATCTGCCGCTCACAGTTAGGCGTGACTGGCCACCAATGAGAAGAAAAATACAACCTTCCTAAAAATCTTTATCTGCAAAGAAACAGATGGCATGATGGCACAGTGGTTAGCACTGCTGCCTCACAGCGCCAAGGACCCGGGTTCAATTCAGGTCACTGTCTGTGTGGAGTTTGCTCATTCTTCCTGTGTCTGTGTGGGTTTCCTCTGGGTGCTCTGGTTTCCTCCCACAGTCCAAAGATGTGCGGGTTAGGTTGATTGGCCATGGTAAATTGACCCTCGTGTCAGGGGGATTAGAAGGGTAAATATGTGGGGTTACGGGAATAGGGTCTGGGTGGGATTGTGGTCGGTGCAGACTCGATGGGCCTATTGGCCTCCTTCTGTACTGTAGGGATTCTATGATTGTATGAAATGACGCAGAGAGAGAGTTATGCACTTCTGACAAGATCATTGATGGTAAATTACTTTATAAACTATGCTTGTGTAATTCAAAGCTGAATGTGATAGTGCCACTGCAAAATGTCAAACTGTACTTTCAGACTGCAAGAGAAAAGATGATACAGTGCATCAGTATTTATTAGTTTGCTTGTTGTGCAAGATTTTATGATGCTGTGAATATAAAACATCTGGGGATCGATTACAGTCCACATTTGCATCTAATATACAGTGAAACCCAGTTTATTCTTAAATTGCAAACTTTCTATGACACGTTGGAATGAATTGGTGATGTTAAATACCATGATAGTGAAGTCAGAAAGAACAACAATGAAGATTGGAAATTTGAAATAAAAAGGAGAAACTACAAAAGGTGTGTGTATGTGTGCACGTCAAATTCTGGCAAGCTCCCAAAAGCTATCAGTAACTTTTTAAAAAGGTCGAGTCATGAATGTGATGCACTTTGGAAGAAACAAGGTGAGGCAGTATTTAATGAATGGCAGGACACTAGGTAGCTCAGAGGAACAGAGGGAGTTTGGAGTAATTATTCACAGATCCCTGAAGGCAGCAGAGCAAGTGAATCGGATCGTTAGGAAGGCATTTGGGACACTTGCTTTCATCAGTTGTGGTGTAGAATATAAGTGTAAGGAGGTAATGTTGGGAGTTGTACAGAGCGTTGGTAGGCCACAGCTGGAGTACTGTGTGTAGTTCCAGTCACTTCACTATCGGAAGGATGCGATTGCACTAGAGGGGGTACAGAGGAGGTTCACCAGGTTGTTACCTGGGATTTCTGCACTGTATGACTCTATGAAAGCGCACCACAGCTTCCCCAACTACCTATGGGCATATTGGACCTTTAAAGGAAGATCAGTATTTTTTAAAGAAATAATTAAAGACACTGACTAAAAGATGGGTGATATTGCAAAGTGACTGCTTTCTGGAAAATTCCTATGTGGATTTTACTAACAGACCTTCTTGAGAAAAGATTTCACACCTGAAGAGGTGTCAAGGCTGACTTCAAACAGAGACACTTGAAAGAAAGGTATAGAAAATGCAAAAGGCTGGACTAATTTCCTGGTTTGTGAAGACAATGGAGACTGTTTACCACATCTCATTCGACATCCAAAAACAGCAGAGGAACTAATCAAGTTGGGCGACATGGTGGCACAGTGATTAGCACTGCTGCCTCACAGCACCAGGGATCCGGGTTCAATTCCAGCCTCAGGTGATTGTGTGGAGTTTGCACATTCTCCCCGTGTCTGCATGGGTTTCCTCTGGTTACTCCGGTTTCCTCCCACAGTGCAAAGATGTGCGGATTAGGTTGATTGGTCATGATAAATTGACCCTAGTATCAGGGGGTGCCTAGTGCCTGGGTGGGATTTTGGTCGGTGCTGATGTGATGGACTGAATGGCCTCCTTCTGCACTGTAGGGATTCTATGATTCTATCCTATCTATCTCATTTTGATTTATCTCTCAGAAGGTGCAAAAAGTTCTGAGATGAATGCAAGATAATTATTTTCCCCTGCCAGGAATGCACATGAAAAATGGGTTGAAAACTGACTGATGTGCAGTCAGAAGTAGAACGAAGAAGCAAGAAGGATCTCTCTCTCTCTCTCTCTCTTGCTGGAAGCAAGTTGTCTCACAAGCGCAAACAGAACAAAAGACAGGACATCCTCCTCAGTTAACCCTGCAGAGAGAAGCAAGTCATCTCTATCTCTGGGGACAAGTCAGCAAATGTCTCCAAATGACTGTAAAACCAACAAGGACATCTCCAAATTCATTTAATTTAACAGCTGCAACATGCAACCATCTATGGACAAGCCAAGAACTGATTTGTATAATCTTTTTAAACTTTAATTTGGAATCTGAACTTTTCATTTCTGACGTGTGTGCTTGGGTGTTGAGCCTTTATTACTTTTCCTCGGGTTTTAGTAACTAAGCAAGTTACTCTTTCTTTGACTCAAGAAAAGCTGGTTAAATTGGCTCCTTATAAAAAGTCAATGCATTTGGATTGGGAAAAGGTATCCTCGGGGAAAGGAATTTAAACAAAACTTTGTTGCGACCAAACAAGGGGGTTGGAAAGAAAGAGGAGTCAGGCAGTCTGTGTCTTTATATGCCCTGTTTGTGAACGGAACTCCCACTTACCTGACGAAGGAGCAGCGCTCCGAAAGCTAGTGGCTTTTGCTACCAAATAAACCTGTTGGACTTTAACCTGGTGTTGGGAGACTTCTTACTGTGTTTACCGGCATCTCCACATCATTCCTCCTCACCCAGTTTAACAAAATTGTGGGATCTCGTCTGGGGTTGCCTCCAAATAATGGACAACATAAAATACCTTAACTATAAGTCTGTGCTACTTGAAACCAGTTATTTCATTGAAAGTGGAGTGGGAAGTGACCTGGTAACTTAAGCTCCAGATGCGCCTCACGCTTCTTTACTCAGATTGGAGAGAGTTAACCATGTACATGAAAGGAAACAAGTTTTGAACCTACAAGATCTCTTTTCTAAGGCGGCTTGTTTCCCCAACACCAGAAGTTTGAATTTTTCCATTAAAGGTAGTAAGTACATTTTGCTTGATGTAAACACTTTTGTATTTCACTTTAAGTCTTAAAGGGAAAGTAGATCAGGCACATGTTTTCCATTGACCTTCGCAGGTGCTCTAGTTTCCTCCCACAGTCTGAAAGACGTGCTGGTTAGGTGCATTAGCCATGCTAAATTCTCCCGCAGTGTACCCAAACAGGCCCCGGAGTGTGGCGACTAGGGGATTTTCACAGTAACTTCATTGCAGTATTAATGTAAGCCTACTTGTGACACTAATAAATAAATGTCCCTTTCACCCCTCTTTTCACAAAGAGTGCTGTAACAATTGCCATCATAAAGAGACTCTCACTTTCAGTCACCATTCAATTCAGAAACACTGGGGTAGGTTTTGACTTTGTGCAATAGTGAAAAATGGGTGAAAGCGAATTGGAAGCCCATTTTCCATCTCTTCCGATTTTTAAGTTTTGTTAAAGTTAACGGACCAAAAGCTCATTATTGATTCATCTCCAGTAGCAAAATATTAACACAGAGGGTGGGATCTTACAGCCTCACTCGCCCCGAAAACGTAAAATCCCACCCAAGTTCAACGAACCTTTCCATGGTGCACCCTCGCCTGTGGCGGGCGGGGTGGTAAACTTTCGGCCAGAGAGTGAGTTTTACTATTTTGCTGCACAAACATCAGAGCTGAGAGTCGGCAAACCAATCATCACTCAGCGCGCACATACACATAACTCACGTCCCTGAGATCAAACAGTGGGAAAATATCCACTTTTCCACTCTTCATCTTGGGTGCAGGGACTAATTAACGTTAATTACTGCTCTGTTGCTACTCCAACTGACAACAGCCAGCTCAGCATGGGCGATTCACACTTGTAAATTGATGCTTGTTTCATTTGGTTTTGAGTTGATTCCCATCTTTTAAACTGAATCGGGATATTGTGGCGTTAAGCCTTACCATAGGGATTTGAGCACAGAATCAATGCTGATTCTAATGGAGTGCTGCACTGTCAAAGGTGCTGTCTTACAGCTGACAATAATTTGATTTGATTTATTATTGTCATATGTATTAGTATACAGTGAAAGGTATTGTTTCTTGCATGCTATACAGACAAAGCATGCTGTTCATAGAATAGGAAAGGAGAAAGTGCAGAATGTAGTGTTACAGTCATAGCTCGGGTGTAGAGAAAGATCAATTTAGTGCGAGGCAGGTCCATTCAAAGGTCTGATGGCAGCAGGGAAGAAGCTGTTCTTGTGTCATTGGTACGTGACCTCAGACTTTTGTATCTTTTTCCCGACGGAAGAAGGTGGAAGAGAGTATGTCTGGGGTGCGTGGGGTCCTTAATCATAAAAGTAAAGTAAAGTAAAGTGTATTTATTAGTCACAAGCAATCTGCTTTTCCGAAGCAGCGGGAAGTGTTGACAGTCAATGGATGGGAGGCTGGTTTGCGTGATGGACTGGGCTTCATTCATGACTCTTTGTAGTTTCTTGCGGTCTTGGGCAGAGCAGGAACCATACCAAGCTGTGATACAACCAGAAAGAATACTTTCTATGGTGCATCTGTAAAAGTTGGTGAGAGTTGTAGCAAACATGCCAAATTTCCTTAGTCTTCGGAGAAAGTAGAGCATTGGTGGGCTTTCTTAACTAAAGTGTCGGCATGGAGGGATCAAGACAGGTTGTTGGTGATCTGGCCACCTATAACCTGAAGCTCTTGACCATTTCTACTTTGTCCCCATTGATGTAGATAGGGGCATGTCCTCCACTACACTTCCTGAAGTTGATAACTATCTCCTTTGTTGACATTGAGGGAGCGATTATTGTTGCCACACCAGTTCACCAGATTCCTGTGCTCCGTCTCATGATTGTTTGAGATCCCACCCACAGTGGTGTCATCAGCAAACTTTAAAATCGAGTCAGAGGAGAATTTGGCCACATAGTCATAGGTGTATAAGGAATATAGTAGGGGGCTGAGGACACAGCTTTGTGGGGCATCAGTGTTGAGGATGATCGTGGAAGAGGTGTTCTTGCCTATCCTTACTGATTGTGATCTGTGTGTTAGGAAGTTCAGGATCCAGTCGCAGCGGGAGGAGCTGAGGCCCAGGCCACGGAGTTGTTTTTCATGACCATAGAATGTCTCAAAGCATTTTACAGCCAATGAAGCATTTTTGTAGTATGGTCACTGTTGTAATGTAGCAAATGCAGCAGCCAATTTGCCCACAGAAATGTCCATGAACAACAATGTGATAATGGCCAGATATTTTGTTCTTGTGATATCGATAGAGAAATAAGTATTATTCAGGACTTTAGGGATAATGCCCTCTCTTCAAAATACTGCCATTGAATGTTGTACATCCATCTGAAAGAGCAAGCGGAGCCTCAGTTTGACCTCTTATCTGAATGATCGTATTACCAACAACCGTGCAGCACTCCCTCAACAACATACTGGAGTGCAAACCTTGATACGTTAATGGCCCAAAACCTCCGATCAGAGTGGGAACGCCCTGTATCTGATTCTGATCATACAGAATATTACACACTTAGCTGCAAACATTGAAAAGATTCTGAATTCCAATCCATCATGCAGGGGAACCCACTCTGCACAGGAATCCTCACATACAGCAGCAAAGGGAATCAGCACAGAAGACACACCCACTTTTATTGGCACTAGTTGCTGCTCTCTGGTAAGCATTTAAAGGTTCCCAGGCCTCTCAGTGTATTAGTGAATGAATGTGTGAGTGAATGGGCGAGTGTGTAGGTTTTAAGTGGACAGGTGGATAGGATGGCAACAGGTTAGGGTGGTTGGTAGGTGAGTGGTTGGTGGGTGCGTATATGTAGATGGGTCAGGGGGAGGGTAGTTGGGTTCAGTCGGGAGGGGTTATCATGTTGGGAGCTAGTTAGGTTTGTCAGGGGAGAGTTGGGGTTAGGGGGGAGTTGGGAAATGGGGCTAGTAAGGTTGGCTCAATGTGAGTCGGGGGGGGCGGTCAGAAGGGAGTTGGGTGGTGGGATCTACTCAGTTCGGATTGAAGGATTGTCGGGGGTCAAAGGGAAATGGATAGTAGGGATAGCCAGGTCGAGTCAATGTGGAGTCGATGGGCTAGAGCCTGATTCATGGGAGATCAGAGGGGATGTTGGGGGTGTAAGGGAGGGAAATAGTCACAGGTGTCAGTTATATAGTTACCCAGGATTTAGACCAGGACTTTTCTGTCTAACATTTCCAAGGTAACTATCCAGGTAAGTAAGTCGGAACTGTCCAAAGTCTCAGAGTTGGAGACCTTTCCGAGTGTTCCGGGTAACGGGGAATTTGTCCAGAGGAAGTTCAAACTTCCTGGGCAATTTCCACGGAGTCATCACCATGATCCAGAGATTGGAAAATCTGGGCCATCTGTGGACATAAAATATCATTATTCATAGAAACAGGGAGGAATTCTCTTGGCTTGGTCAATACTTATTCATCAATTAACTCAACGAGAAACAGAGTAATTGGTTATCTGTCTCATTGCTGTGTTGGGAGACAGGCAATGCACAAAATATTTGCCAGGCTTTCTTACAAAACAACAGTGAGTGTATTTAAAGAAATAATTAATGGTCAAGAACAAAAGTTCTATTTTGGGCGCCTATTCGGGTACACTGAGGGGGAATTTAGCATGGCCAATGCACCTAACCAGCACGTCTTTCAGGCTGGGAGGAAACTGGAGCACCCGGAGGAAACCCACAGAGAATGTGCAGAATCCGCACAGACTGTGACCCAAGCCAGGAATCGAACCTGGGTTCCTGGTGCTGTGAGATAGCAGTGCTAACCACTGTGTCACTGTGCCACATTTGTAAACTATTTTTTATAAAAATCATACGTCATTGTGTTCATAATAGGAATCCCTCTTTGGAAACTGATGTTTTAATAATGCTGTGCCATAATGGGACTGGATGGGATTCCCCATTTGGAGAGTTCTTGATTTTGCTTGTGCTTTCTGGTATCCTTTTCCAGTGAATAGTTGGGTGTTTATCCAAAGGCAAGGGAGGCAAAACTAAAATTCCTCCAGCATGTTTGCCCTGGGAATGCTCCCTGACCTGCCCTGACAGCGGTTCTGTGCTAAAGTAAAAGCAAAATACTCCAGATGCTGGAATCTGAAACAAAAACAGAAAATGCGAGAAAATCTTAGCAGGTCTGACAGCATCTGTGGAGAGAGAATAGAGCCAACGTTTCAAGTCTAGATGACCCTTCGTCGGAGCTCTGAGGAAGGGTTATCTGGACTCGAAACATTGGCTCTATTCTCTTCCAGTAAGAAGTCTAACAACACCAGGTTAAAGTCCAACAGGGGTTTATTTGGTAGCAAAAGTCACTAGCTTTTGGAAAGCTAGTGGCTAGTTCCGAAAGCTAGTGGCTTTTGCTACCAAATAAACCTGTTGGACTTTAGCCTGGTGTTGTTAGACTTCTTACTGTGTTTACCCCAGTCCAACGCCAGCATCTCCACATCTATTCTGTCCCCACAGATGCTATCAGACTCAACGGTTCTGTGGAGGAGCCAGACGTTTTCCACTTATCTACAGGCGAGCTGAAACAAGGCATTGATTTGGCCCTCACCATGTAGCATTTAAATGAGGTTCAATGACAGATTGGGTTTGGGCCTCAGATTGGCATGGCTCAAAGCACATTTCTCGGCAAAGAATATAAAATAGCAATTTCAAAACTAACGTGAGCTATCGGCATTAGAACTGAGATAAACCTCTTAGTGATGTCCCAAACTGCATTCCCTTTGGGGACCACACTCACTGGGACAGTCTGATGGGTAATCAGCTCTCCACTTTTTTTATTCAATTTATTTCCATGTTTAGGATGTGGGGACATCAGTTATTAAAGAATTTTCATCAGTAATTTCAACTACAATCACCCACCCTCCTGCCCACATTGCTCTCCTGCCCTCAGTTAAATCCCGACTAGTCAAAAATATTAAAAACACTGTCTTAAAGGTGACAACTCTTATCTCCATTTATTGAAGGAATAAGGACTGTTTAAGGATTCTTTTTTTTACCAGATTGATAAACTGAAATGAAAGGCCAAAGTCCACAGTGCAGGATATTGCAAAGTTTGAAAAGAGAGCACAAGATAATGAAAGAATTTACATTTACCTAATCTGCACCTCAGGACTCCCCAGAGTGCTTTACAAATAACTGGTTATTATTTAAGTGTAGTCACTGTTAAGTATGCAAACATGGCAACCAGACTTTGTAGACAGTAAAGGCCCAAATGCAGGAAGTGAATGAACGATGGCTAAAAGTGTTTTTTATGGTGTTGTTTAAGAAAGGAGTATTAGCCAAGACAAGAGGAGAACTGCTTACTTTTCCTTGAATAGTGCAACGGGATAGTTTGCAGCCACCTGAATAAGCAGATATTTTCTCTGAAAACTCAGAACCCACATCTTGACATAAACCTTTATGACTGAGGAGGAGGGAGGTTACTTTTCCTACAAAGATGTCACATGTTAGGAATGTCATGATGCATTTTAATTTGTGTTTCCCAACACACCACTCTCTTCTTGAATTTGGGCTATTTTTATTGTCGTGGATGTGGTTAAAAGTAATTGAATGTATTGTATGAATGCAGAATCTAAGGTCAAGGAAGCTAATACTTTGGATATGTGACAACACCAATAAAAAAACATTGTGCAACACACCAGTATGCTTTCTGTCACATTAATGATAAATTGTAAATAGATTAATCTGACAGTAGAACAATAACTTGTACTAATATAAAATATAGAAAAATGTTCGAATGGTGTAAGTGAACACAAACTATGCCAAACCAAAGAAATAAATATTTGTGGGGCTGAAAGCTTAATCAAGCCAATGGGTTTTAAGGAGGCGAAGGCCTAGTGGTATTGTCGCTAAACTATTAATCCAGAAACTCAGCCAATGTTCTGGAGACCCGGATTCGAATCCCACCATGGCAGATAGTGGAATTTGAATTGAATTTTAAAAAATCCGGAATGAAGGGTGGGATCTTTCTGCTGCGTTCGCCCCAAAACCGGAAAATCCACTCTGAGATCAATGGAATTTGCATGGTCCACTACGATTCCCATGGGGGAAAGTTTCCCCCTAAGAATTTACTGATGACGATGAATCAATTGTCGGAAAAATCCATCTGGTTCACGAATGTTCTTTAGGGAAGGAAAGCTGCTGTCCTTACTTGGTCTGGCCTACATGTGACTCCAGAGCAATGTGCTTGACTCTGAACTGCCCTCTAAAATGGCCTAGCCATGGGCAAGTACGGATGGGCAATAAATGCTGGTCAGCCAGCGATGCTCATGTCCCATGACTGATTAAAAAAGGAGGGTTTTGGAAAGAGGAATGTGAGGTGAAAAGGCGGAGGGAAGTCCAGTTTGTGGGACCTAAGTGGCAGAAGCCATTGCTTTAAATAATCAAGCTACAATCAAATAGAAAAGAGGAGAAGCAGGTAAGAGCAAACACAATGAGCTGGACAACAGAGGTAAGGCATTGGAGGAGAATGGTGACATCAGCTATGCCAAAGAGATCCATGAGGGATGATATACTCCAAGATTGCTATTAATAATAGCCTCCTGCACATCCCTCATTTCACTCTACTATTGACAGCCATGCCTTGAGTTCCCTCGGCCCTAAATATAGAACATAGAACATAGAACAGTACAGCATAGAACAGGCCCTTCGGCCCACGATGTTGTGCCGAGCTTTATCTGAAACCAAGATCAAGCTATCCCACTCCCTATCATCCTGGTGTGCTCCATGTGCCTATCCAATAACCACTTAAATGTTCCTAAAGTGTCTGACTCCACTATCACTGCAGGCAGTCCATTCCACACCCCAACCACTCTCTGCGTAAAGAACGTACCTCTGATACCCTTCCTATATGTCCCACCACAAACCCTATAGATATGCCCCCTTGTAATAGCTCCATCCACCCGAGGAAATAGTCTTTGAACGTTCACTCTATCTATCCCCTTCATCATTTTATAAACCTCTATTAAGTCTCCCCTCAGCCTCCTCCGCTCCAGAGAGAACAGCCCCAGCTCCCTCAACCTTTCCTCATAAGACCTACCCTCCACACCAGGCAGCATCCTGGTAAATCTCCTCTGCACTCTTTCCAGCGCTTCCACGTCCTTCTTATAGTGAGGTGACCAGAACTGCACACAATATTCCAAATGTGGTCTCACCAAGGTCCTGTACAGTTGCAGCATAACCCCACGGCTCTTAAACTCCAACCCCCTGTTAATAAAAGCTAACACACTATAGGCCTTCTTCACAGCTCTATCCACTTGAGTGGCAACCTTTAGAGATCTGTGGATATGGACCCCAAGATCTCTCGGTTCCTCCACAGTCTTCAGAACCCTACGTTTGACCCTGTAATCCACATTTAAATTAGTCCTACCAAAATGAATCACCTCACATTTATCAGGGTTAAACTCCATTTGCCATTTTTCAGCCCAGCTTTGCATCCTATCTATGTCTCTTTGCAGCCTACAACAGCCCTCCACCTCATCCACTACTCCACCAATCTTGGTGTCATCAGCAAATTTACTGATCCACCCTTCAGCCCCCTCCTCTAAGTCATTCATATGGACATAAATATGGACATAAATATGGACTTCCTTTCTGAAACCTCGCCACTTCTGCTTTTAAAGTCCTCCTTAAAATTTACCTCTTTGACCCAGCCATAGATCATCTGTTCTAATGGCTTTTTACGTGGCTCTGTGTCAAATTTTGTTCTGGGATATTTCACCATGTTAAAGGTGCTAAATAAATGCAACTTGTTATTGTTGTCGGTCTAATTTACGACTTTAGTTCAGGCTGTTTCAGTGCCGTGACAGAGCTGGACAGCTGCTTGCAGTAGTTCAAACGGGAAGCTGCAGGAAAGGTGAACTGTTTTGGGAGGTGACAACATGCCCAGGAATTTTGCAGTAGGAAAGGGAGATTGGATTTGGAGCGATAAGGACGGAGGGTCAAACTGGGTTTTTCTTTTGAGGCGGTGAATGTGACAATGGTTTTAAATGGAAAGCCGACTGCACTTAAGGAAATATCTTCTCCTTTGCTGAGTGAATGGCCCCAGATGACTCCGCACACTCAGCAAAGGTGAAGAAAGAGGAGAAAATCAGTGAAGACTTCCTGATATTAACTTAATGCAGGAACATAAGATCGAGGAGCAAGATTAGGTAATTCAGCCCCTCGAGCCTGCTCTACTATTCAATACAATAATCATAACTCCCCAACAGAATGACTCATTAGTCAAATGTAGATATACCTAACTCTGGGTAGTAATAGTTTATTGAAGATGATGAACAAAGTATAGTACTGTGACATGGATCTGGACCTCCATTATAGACTGGAAAGAAATACTTGTACTTCATAAGTATATGGGGAGGCATGGCGGTTAGTAGTTAGCCTGCTGCCTCACAGCACCAGGGAACCGGGTTCAATTCCGGCCTCGGGTGACTGTGTAGAGTTTGAATGTTCTCCCTGTATCTGCGTGGGTTTCCTTCAGATGCTCCAGTTCCCTCCCATTGTCCAAATATGTGCGGATTATGTGCAGTGGTTAGCACTCTGCCAGGGACCCTGGTTCAATTCTGGCCTTGGGTCCCTATCTTGTGGAGTTTGCACGTTCTCCCCATGTCTCTGTGGGTTTCCTCCGGGTGCTCTGGTTTTCTCCCACACTCCAAAGATGTGCGGGTTAGGTTGATTGGCCATGCTAAATTGCCCTTCAGTGTCAGGAGGATTAGCAGGGTAAATATGTGGGATAGGGCCTGGGTCGGATTGTTGTCAGTACAGGCTGGATAAATCTGCTTTCACCATCCTTTCATAAAAGCAATCTTGCCACCAAGTGTCGGAACAGCTCTGAGGATTGGGAACCTCCTGATTTTTCTCTCGGAGGTGCTGACACCAACTGTGGTGCCCCTGCTGCCACGCTGGCTGCAATTAGCTAACTCAACGTCCACCACAGACTGAACACAGGCCCTGCCTAAAGGAGTACTCATTTAATGGGGAAAATTGATGAGTCGCTGAGATTTGAACATATTGGAATGAATTGAATCCCTCAAAAAAAGAAGCAGGAGAAATAAATCACAAGGAAAAGGGAAAAAGAGAAAGCACTCCCTGATATCATCTGCATCATAATGTCTTGACAGGAAGATCGAGTCCACGGAGGAAGGTTGATTTTAGAAGCCTGGGTGGGCTGTGGGCAGCTTCCAACAGCAGCAGCACTCAGCCAGATAAAAACAAACACTAAACAAGGTACCAAGTGACCTTTCAGCCCACACACGGTTAGAATTTAGATTTTGTTACCCTTTAACTTTGCAATTCAGGCAGGATTGTTTACAATTTGAGCTCACAAGCTATTCAGGTCATTTTTAGCATTACAGCAACCACCATGGTTAAAAATGAAGGGCACTTTTTTGCCCCATGGGCCTCCACTCCTGAAGACATTGGCCTACAAATTAGTCATTGTCATAAACCCAACAGCAGCCATGATCTGAAGAGCATGAGGGCCTCACCAGATTGGTCCTCTTGTATGATCAGGATGTTTGCTAAGATTCTGGGGAGGCGATGGCTTAGTGGTATTATCGCTAGACTATTAATCCAGAAACTCAGCTAATGTTCTGGGGACCCGGGTTCGAATTCTGCCGCAGCAAATGGCGGAATTTGAATTCAATAAAAATATCTGGAATTAAGAATCTACTGATGACCATGAAACTATTGTCGATTGTCGTAAAAACCCATCTGGTTCACTATTGTCCTTTTGGGAAGGAAATCTGCTGTCCTTACCTGGTCTGGCCTACATGTGACTCCAGAGCCACAGCAATGCGGTTGACTCTTGACTGCTGTCCAAGGGCAACTAGGGATGGGCACCAAATGCTGGCCAGCAAACAACATCTATGTCCCATGAATGGATTTTTAAAAAATTCGCCCTAGGGTTCTATGGTCAGCATCTGTGTGGTTCATGATGTGAGCCCTCCAAGCTCACATAATTTCCTAACTCTGTCTTAGGGTATGGGCATTACTGTCTTGGCCAGTGTTTTTGCTGCCCACACCTAAATGCCTTGAGAAGGTGGTGGGCTGCAACGTTCAAGAACTGCTGCAGTCGATGTGCTGTGCTGTTAGGATGGCAACTGCAGGATTTTCAACCAGATATAGTGAAGAGACAGCCATAGGGTGTGGAGTGGAGGGCAACTTGC
This sequence comes from Mustelus asterias, assembly GCF_964213995.1. NCBI lineage: Eukaryota > Metazoa > Chordata > Chondrichthyes > Carcharhiniformes > Triakidae > Mustelus > Mustelus asterias. The sequence goes on from NC_135820.1 coordinate 41,763,558, forward strand.
AGGTGGTGCTGTTCCCACATCGCTGCTGCCCATTGCCCATCTAGCTGGTCGAGCTTAAATATTTGATCGGTGATACCAAAGGAGTTTTGGTGAGCTGCTGCAATGCATCGTATATATGGTACACATTGCTGCCACCCTGTGTCGGTGGCGAAGAAACTGAATGTTGGAGGTGATGGATGGAGTGCCAATCAAGCCGGCTGCTTTGCCCTGGATGCTGTTGAATCATTCTACAGCTGCACAAATGCTGACAACTGTAAAGCATTCCATCACACTCCTGACTTGAGCCTTGTACCTGGTGGTTAGGCTTTTGGAGAGTCAGGAGGTCAGTTAGTGACACAGGTTAGCAGCCTACAACCTGCTCTTTCATCAAACTTGTGCAGAATACACCCTTTTGTCAATATGCAGAACAAGACAGCCCACAACAGGAGGAAAGAGAGAGTAGACAGGAGGAGGACTGCCAGAGCTAACACCCTTACTGCTGTGAGGCAGCAGGTTGCAGAGCTGGCCCGGAGGACAGAGATTGTCCCATGCCACAGGCAAGGTCAGCCTCCTCTCCCGAGAATCCGCTGAGGAAGCATGCATTATTAGGAGAACTACAAAAAATCAAGGTCATTGATGCGAGCAATGTGTGAGCCAGCCCTGGCAGTCACTCATTCTTTCCTTTCTTCATTCCAGGTGCCAGCAGGAAGAGGGAAAGTCCAACGTCCCCTTTAGAAGACTCCCACAGACCCCATGCCCCTGTCTACATCAATGGGGACGAAGTAGAAAGGGTTGAGAGCTTCAGGTTTTTAGGTGTCCAGATCACCAACAACCTGTCCTGGTCCCCTCATGCTGACACTATAGTTAAATAAGCCCACCAACGCCTCTACTTTCTCAGAAAACTAAGGAAATTTGGCATGTCAGCTAAAACTCTCACCAACCTTTACAGATGCACCATAGAAAGCATTCTTTCTGGTTGTATCACAGCTTGGTATGGCTCCTGCTCTGCCCAAGACGGCAAGGAACTACAGAAGGTCGTGAATGTAGCCCAATCGATCACACAAACCAGCTTCCCATCCATTGACTCTGTTTACACATCCCGCTACCTCGGCAAAGCAGCAAGCATAATTAAGGACCCTACGCACCCCAGACATTCTCTCTTCCACCTCCTTCCTTCGGGAAAAAGATACAAAAGTCTGAGGTCACGTACCAACCGTCTCAAGAACAGCTTCTTCCCTGCTGCTGTCAGACTTTTGAATGGACCTATCTCGCATTAAGTTGATCTTTCTCTACACCCTAGCTATGACTGTAACACTACATTCTGCAGTCTCTCGTTTCCTTCTCTATGAATGGCATGTTTTGTCTGTATAGCGCGCAAGAAACAATACTTTTCACTGTATGTTAATACATGTGACAATAATAAATCAAATCAAATCAAAATCAAAAGGTCAGCTCGGAGGATGAAGATGAGGACTTCACATCTATAGAGCCATCATAGTGTTCACCTGCACCCTGCATCAACTCCGAGACGCACATCTCAGTGGCTTAGAGAACTAGTTTATGCTGAGGCTCACACTCAGGTGGTCATCTCACACACATGTGTACAGCAGCCGAAGGCAGTGACAGCCCAGGTCTCTGGCACTTGGAGGACTGCTGGAGAAGAGGCACCCACTAAGTGTGAGTCCAATAAAGATCCTCTTGGAAGTGGCCATAAAAAATATGCTGCACATTTAGAGACATATGGGAAAATCAGTCAAATGTGTCAAAGACCCTCAACAGAGTGGCATGAGAGATGGAGGAGTCCGTCTACCTGCTCCCTGATACAGTGGAAAGTATTGTTTCTTGTGCACTATGCAGACAAAGCATACCGTTCACAGAGTACATAGTGAAGAAGAAAGGGAGAGGGTGCAGAATGTAGTGTTGCAGTCATAGCTAGGGTGTAGAGAAAGATCAACTTAATACAAAGTAGGTCCCTTCAAAAGCCTGATGACAGCAGGGAAGAAGCTGTTCTTGAGTCGGTTGCTACGTGACCTCAGACTTTTGTATCTTTTTCCCGATGGAAGAAGGTGGAAGAGAGTATGTCCAGGGCATGTAGGGTCCTTGATTATGCTGGCTGCTTTTCTGAGGCAATGAGAAGTGCAGACAGAGTCAATGGATGGGACGCTGGTTCGAATGATGGAATGGGCTATGTCCACAACCCTTTGTAGTTTCTTGCGGTTTTGGTCGGAGCAGGAGAGGATGCTTTCTATGGTGCATCTGTAAAAATTGGTGACAGTCATAGCAGACATGCCGCAGGATGGTGAAGAGAGTTGAGATATTCTTCATCAACAAAACATCCCACGTGGTCCGCGTCTCAGACTCTGAATCAAACTCATGCTTCATGTTCTGATCCCTGCTTAGAACTAAGGGCAGAGGTGTGAAGGCGGGTGCCTGGTGCTTCTTAACCAGGTAACTCCAGATTGGTAGCGCTCATCAGTCTCAATTGGCAGTCTACCTAGGAAAAGGTGATTCTGATTTCAAAACCCCCATCTATGGATTAACATCAGCTGAGAGTGCAGAAGTTCACAAATGGTGCCATTGAACTGGATGGCAATGTCAAGGGTAGATGAGGCTTTTCAGCCTATTCACCAGCTCATCCAAGTCGAAGGAGAAGTCCAAAATCCAACCTGCATTCTTCCAGCTGCTACAAGCAATGCACCAGTGTTTTCCAGCAGAGCTCACTCTCAAGGCTTTCCAGTGGAAAGTGGTCACTTGGGCGAGGTCCTCCGGGTGTCAGCCACTTAGACTTGCACTTCCTTCAGAAGCTTCCAAAGATCATATGGCAGGAAAAAATACCAGAAACTGAGGTGCTTACCCGAGCTGGCATGCCAAGCATCCACATCATTCTGAGACAGAATCGATTTGGGTTGGTCGTTTAACCAGAATGCGTAACACTTGCTTACCAAAGCGAATCTTTTATGGAGAGTTTGTGCCTGGGCTCTCTGAAGACTTGACTTATGAGTTTTAATATTGATCTGAGTCCTGGAAGAAGCTATCTCAGGACCACGACACCCAACACAAACATATAAAAAATGGTGCAGCCTTCTGCAAAAGAAAGGGCATATCAGATACAGGGAGAGGAAAACCCAAGCTAGTAAATCGTCCAAAACTCAATGGTCTGTGGTATTCTGTTCTATTTGCAGCAGAACCTTCCAGGTACACAGATCAACTTTACCAGTCACCTACATACTACCATGGTCATCTTCACCTCAAAGGATGAACGCTTCATCTATACTTCCCTCTGCCTCAGAAAAGCAGCCAGCATAATCAAGGACCCCATGCACCCCGGACATTCTCTCTTCCACCTTCTTCCGTCTGGAAAAAGATACAAAAATCTGAGGTCACATATCAACCGACTCAAGAACAGCTTCTTCCCTGCTGCCATCAGATTTTTGAAGGGACCTCCCTTATATTAAGTTAATATTTCTCTACACCCTTGCTATGACTGTAACACTATATCCTGCATCCTCTCCTTCCCTTGTCTCTCCTATATACACTATGAACAGTATACTTTGTTTTGATAGTGCTCAAGAAACAATACTTTGCAATAAATCAATTCAAATCAAATCAAATCAAACAAGATTATGGTGTCACCAAAACTGTACTCCAGCAGGGCTCAGAATCTTTAAGAGACAAGAAACATGTGCAATAATATAAATCCTTGATGGCTAATTACCCTTCACTAATTTCACTCCAGCTTGTTATAATACCCATCCTGTAACTGGACTTTTCCCAGGAAAATATTGTTGAAGTTACAAATTGGACAAAAAAAAATCTTTTTCATATTTGGAATGGTATAAAGCTGTTACAATTTGCAGCATACCGTGCAATCAATCAACCTGGCATCTATAAGTGGTAAAGCAGTGGGGGGGATTTGGAAGGTTTCTGGGCTATATTGGCCCATATGATAGGTGATAATTACTGCTACTCGCATAATTCCTTGTTCACAGAATGTTTCATCATTAGCAGGCCCTGCATTATGAAAAGCTGTCAAACAAGATTCGAACAATTTGCCCAAAGGACAAAATAGTTTTGATCATGGGGAAACAATTTACAATGCATAAATCTCATTAAGTGCTGCCATTATCTCGTCTCTGCTGCTAAGCTGTTTGTGCTTTGGAATTGAAATAAATTCATTCCACAAACCAGTTCACAGACTAGTTAATACATTACGGTGAGCCTTTGAACCCAGAGTCCATCTGCAAGTATGCATGGTCGAATCAGCTTGGCACCATCCACAAAAAAAGGGTCTAAAACAGAAAATGATAGAAATACTCAGCAGACCAGGCAGTGACCGTGCGGTAAGAAACAGAATTAACTCTTTTCAGGTCAGAACCACAAAAAGATCTGCCGCACCCCTCCCCCACACCCCATAGTTGGCACTGCCAGAGCGCAAGGTTGGCAGAGCCAAAGGGGGACTCCTGAAAGGGGAGGGGCATGGGGTCTCCTGAAAGGGGGGAGGGGGGGGGTTGGGCATGGGGACTCCTGAAAGGGGGGAGGCATGGGGGTGGTGGGGGGGGGGGGGGGGGGGGGCACCTGAAGGAGGGGTCCTGAGAGGGTGCTGAAGGAGGAGGCCTTTGGCACCCAATTGCAGGGTGATACTCGCTGGTGGTGGGGGTTGATTGCTGGTACCAGTGAGTGGGAGGGGGGGCTTAGCCGATGAGTAGTAGGAGGAGGGGGGCGCGTGTAGGGTTGCTTGAATTTCAGGCATCCTTTAAAAAGGGCACCCCGATCTCAAAGGAGCTGGCCTTGCCCCACTATAAAAAAAATTCTAAATGTGGATGAATTGTGGACCGAAACACACAAAACTATCCTGCAGGGATCTTACCGGTTGGCACGATTATCAATGTCCCGGTGCTATGTGACCATGAAGAGCACCACATCTTTCATCTCCTCAACCAGTAAAAGGCGGCTGCATACCAATCAGAAGCAGGAATCTTCACCTCCCCCTCACTCAATTATAGTTACTGAAGCCACACTAATGCCTCTAAACCCAGCTGTGATCAGCTTACATGGTGGATCGGATTCTCTGACCTCTGACTGGGATACTCCAGTCCTGCTGCAGTGAATGGAGATTGGGCTGAGTGCCAAATTCTCCATTCTCACCGACAGCGGCGCGGGGCACAAACAGCCAACATCGGCTGAGACTCAAATCTGGGGCTGGAATTCTCCAACCTCGCCCGCAGCTGGGATTTTCCAGTCCCGCTGCAGTGAACAGGGATTTGGCTGAACGTCAAATTCTCCGTTCCCGCTGGTAGTGGTAGCAGGACATGCGAGACCGGAGAAATTCCGGCCTTGGACCTTTCTAGTCTGTATGACTTGCTGCTGTATTATTTATCAAATGGCCCTTTCAAGGTGCTCAATTTATTCCCACTGTATAAAAAGCAAAAGGTACACAATGATTTAATTTCTGCTGTTCTTTCTCTGATGGTCAAATTAACTGCAACTTTTCAACCTTCTCCTTTGACTGAATTAGATGCAATAAGAGAATGGTATAATTGAAGTTGAGTAATGGCTGTGCTCATGAGGAGTATGGTGACAATAAGCCATCTATCAGGAACATGTCTGTTTAATACACTGCTGTGCTGTAATAGGTGCTCACATCCTGACTAACCTTTGTCATCCCTTACCATTCGGGGAGGATTGCTCATCAGATGTGCCACAGCCCTGAGCACAGCTGATTGCTTTCACCATATTGTGATAACCAAATCTGTTAACATTGGTATTCAATTATAGTAAGTTTAGCAACAGAAATGAATATGAAATACTGCCAGAATCAATAGTTTTTTTTTAAACAGATTGTAGAATCAGGGTGTATAATTGGTAAAATCCTGTCTTAGAACCATAGAATCCTTACAGTGCCAAAAGAGGCCTTTCGTCCCATCGAGCGTACACCGATTCTCCAAAACAGCATCTTACCCAGGCCATCCCCTCCATCGTATCGCTGTAACCCCACGCATTTAGCATGGCCAATCCACCTAACCCGCACATCTTTGGACAGTGGGAGGAAACTGGAGCATCCGAAGGAAACCCATACAGACATGGGGAGAATGTGCAAACTCCACACAGACAGTGACCCGAGGCTGGAATTGAATTCGGGTCCCTGGCGCAGTGAGGCATCAGTGCGAACCACTGTGCCTCACGGTGCCACCCGATTGATGTCTCTTATTCAGTTTCAGTAATGCTCAGTGCTTCATTATTTTTAAAGTGATGCTACACAAAACACTCCGACTAAAACTTTGTAACTGTAAAACGGGTTGTGTCAGTGAAAAACATGTGGCCATCCCATTTAGCAGCTGGACAAAGCGTAACAATCCTGGAAATCAATGCTCGCTATTCAATGCATTATATAAATATCATTATCTGCTTACTGTTGACTTCTGAATTGCTGTTGGAACCAAAGCAGAAAAGTGAATGGATTATTGGAGAATTCTCACCAATGACCAAAGTTTCACATGTTAGACAAAATGTTTTAAATGAAAATTTGTGAATGGGGACGACTATAGAGATTGATTGCCCTTAATAACTTCACTTAAATAAAATAAACAACTGTTTGCTTTTATTTGAACACATGCACTGAGTTCATAAAGGCCAGAATCCCGGTACAATAGAGATAGATTTTCCACAGCCCGGCCAACAATGTGCAGTGAGGAATTGCTTTCTTGTCAGAATTCGAGCTTTCTTGAATTTCAAAAGAGCGACATTAACAGATGTCTTTCTTCTACTTATCTTGTGGGATTCTCAGCCCATTGTTTGTTGATGCAAACAGTTGTCATAGTCATGTAATAACAAAACCCAGCCATTTACTCTGTTTACCTCCGGAGGAACTGATGAGCAATCTACATAAAATGACAGCCATGTGTGGAATTCAATGAGTAGACTGGGGAGGGGCATAAGAACTTTCAGACGTCCACTGCACCTTTAGAATCATAAAATCCCTCAGAGCGGAAGGAGGCCATTTGGCCCATTGAGCCTTTTGATTGATTCCATTTCATTTATTATTGCAACATGTATTAGTATACAGTGAAAAGTATTGTTTCTTGCGCGCTATACAGACAAAGCATGCCGTACATATGGAAGGAAACGAGAGAGTGCAGAATGTAGTGTCACAGTCATAGCTAGGGTGCAGAGAAAGATCAACTTAATGCGAGATAGATCCATTCAAAAGTCTGATGGCAGCAGGGAAGAAGTTGTTCTTGAGTCGGTTGTGTCCTCAGACTTTTGTATCTTTTTCTCGATGGAAGAAGATGGAAGAGGGTATGTCCGGGGTGCGTGGGGTCCGTGATTATGCTGGCTGCTTTTCCGAGGCAGCGGGAAGTGTAGACAGTGTCAATGAGCGAGAGGCTGGCCTGCACTGACAACAATCCCACATAGGCCCTATCCAGATAACCCCGTGTTTTTATCCTGCTAATCCCCTGACACTAAGGGGCAATTTAGCATGACTAATCCACCTAACCTGCACATCTTGCTCTGCACAGTGAGACTTGGGGGTGGGATTTTCCAGTCGCACTCTCCCCGAAACTGGAAAATCCCGCCCGAGTTTAACGGACCTTTCATGGTCTGCCCCTCGCCCGCTGTGATTTCCGTGGTGGGTGGAATGGGAAAATTTGCTCCTTGGACTATGTACCAGCGTCATGCCAAGAAGCTCAAACACTTTCGCTTGAAGCTACTTTCAGAAGCTCCTGAAGATCAGATGACAGGGGCAAAATATCAAGCACCAGATTCACCCAAGCTGGACTGCCAAGCAGCCACACCACACTGAGGCAGTCACAACTGTCGTTCATGTAGCCAGAATGCCTAACACTCACTAAAACAAACCTGCAATGGACAACTTGAGTCTGGGGTGCACTGCAATGACGCTGAAAGGAAGCACTACAAAGACACTCCGAAAGCTTCACTTAGGAATTTTGATATCGAACCCTAGTCCTGGGAGATGTTCACCAGGGATCACTTCACCTGGCATAAGTAAATAAAAAATGACACAGTCTCCTTCAGAAGCAAGCACCTATCACAGCCAGAGAGAAAACATGAGGAGAGAAAATCACAAACCATCAACTCATCCAAAACTCAATCATCTACAATATCCTGTCCTATTTGCAGCAGAATCTTTCGGGTGTGGGTCGGCCTGAACCCACAGGAACCCGATCAAACACTCTAGATGATGAACTTTGATATCTGTACCTCAAAGGACAAACAACATCTGCTCTTTAATGTGCAGTAGGCAAGGCCATTATTGTTTCAATCCTTGTTCTTTGCAAAATTACACATTGAATGCAATTCTCACATTTACATAATCACCCTTAATTTCCCCCCATGAATGATGCATGAATACTAAAGTTTCAATATTATGTTCCTAATGTTGTATTTGTCAGATTTAATTTACCAATTATAAATATTTAAACTCAGCCAACACAACAAAACCTCAATGCCTACAACAAAATTGCTTGATGATTTGAGGTTCATTATCGCAAGACAATGGCTGTGTCCCGCCCACAGTAACTGGAAAATCAACCACTGTTGAGACTGGAAAATCCCGCCCAAATGTTTCTTGTCGCAAGTTGAATTAGCGACCTAATCAGTTTCTGAAAAAGTTCATGATTTCGTAAGCAAAATTAGAATTTTTCAATGCGTGTAATGTTTACAATTTGTTCAGGTCCCTAATTTTTCCTTTAAAAACATCATTCCAGTTTGTATGAGCTTTGGGAGTAGAGTTAAGCAGTGGGCATGTTGCTTGCTCATTTAGGATGGTCGTAGACTTGAGCGTGTTGGTTTAACTGGTCAAAGCCAGCTGCAGCACTTACAGCAAGAATGCCATCATTATTTCCAGTGTCCTGGGAAAGAAACAGGTGAAGATAATTCGCTAGGTTTCCCTATTCTGCTCACTGTTGTAGTGGCTGCTGAAAAATGCCCACGTGCGGATGTCAGGTAGGGTGAAGTGAAGCTTCAATTTGACATCCATTAGAGTGGAACACTATCAGTACTCACTCTCCAGAATAACAACTTAGAACAAGTACTTGAAGAATTGTTGGTTTCTCCAGAACCTACTTTAATCTGAATTTTGCAAAAATTATCTTCACTTGTTTAAAAAAAAATTCTCAGGCACACATCAGGCGGACTTGAAACTGGGAGTGTTTCAGACCCGACTTTTAGACCTATTCTCCATGCCTGAAAAAAAATCAGCGATTACGAATCGCACTGCGCAAGCCTGTGGGCGGAGCTTATCGTGCCCGAAACGCTGCTGCTCCGATCGGAGCCTTCAACTGTGCATGCGCAGTAAAAAAAATAGAAAAATGCTCCCCTGCCACATTGCTCCCGGGCCGGATAATGCCTTCCCCTGGCCCCCACAGATATTGCCCCACCCCGAGAACATTACTGTCCCCCTTATCCCCCCACCCCCACTACCCAGACCGATCGCAGCCCCCTGCCCCACTTCCCCCCCACCGATTGCATGCAGAGTGGCAGCAGACCCCCCCTGCGCACCCCCCCCCCCACCCCCCCCCCTGCAAATTGATGTCGTGTCCATTTCAGATGCGGTGCCGACGACGGCCATTTTAGGCCATTGGTAAAGGGGGAACAGACACGGAGACAGGCGTGGATCGCGCTGGTCACCTCACGCCTGACTTTACCAAGTTTTCACGCCCGAAAACGGACGCAACTTGATGGTAAAATCGGGCCCATCATTTCTCAGCTTGTGGAGAATAATCTCTAAATGTTGAATAAAAGCAAATGTTTCTCTTTGTTTCCATCTTACTATGTTTTTGAGTTATTCATAGAAGCATTGAACCCCTACTGTGCAGGAAAAGGCCATTTGGCCCATCAAGCCTGCACCAATTATAAACCTACCCAAGCCCTATCCCCGTAACTCCATGTATTCACCCTGCTAATCCCCCTGATACTAAGGGGCAATTTACCATGGCCAATCAACCCAACCTGCACATCTTTGGAGTGTGGGAGGAAAACTGAGCATCTGGAGGAAACACACGCAGACATGGGGAGAATGTGCAAACCCCACACAGACAGTCAACCAAAGCCAGAATTGAACCCAGGTCCCTGGAACTGTGAGGCAGCAGTGCTAACCACTGTGCTGCCATGCCACCCACTCTTATGCCAGGGTCCAATATATAAAAGTCTTCAAAATGAATCATGGATAACACTACTTAAAAGTTGCTTTTACAGGGGCACATGTTTATTGTCAAATTCTGGGAGAATAGATATCATTAGCTGCCTCCTGTAGCTTACACTTCACAATCCAGGAGCCTTATCCCAGCAACACAACCCACTTTCTTGGGGTTTCCCCAATTCTCCCAGCGCAGTCAGGGAGCCAGGTTTAATACTGTAAATTGCTGGAGCCAGCTGAAGTGATGCCGGTCTCTCAGAATCCGACCAAACCAAGTGTCATGTCAAACAGGATTAAAATGCTTTCCATCCATCTCTGCCAACTCCAGCCTCACATTTCAGGGAAATGATGTTTTTGTATGAAATGTAATAGTTTGTTGTGGGACGCTGCAGCTTAAGGACAACGGTTGCTCTATTCGTCTCACCTTTTGTCTAGTAGCACACAGCTCAATTTGGTGGGTCAGATCATTGGCATAATCAAGCCATATTCCTGACATGGACCCGTTCTTAGACAGGGTTTGAATCATAGAATAGAATCATAGAATCCCTACATGCAGAAGGAGGCCATTCAGTCCACTGAGCCTGCACCAAAAACAATCCCACCCAGATCCTATCCCTGTAACCCCACATATTTACTCTGCTAGTCTCCCTGACACGAAGGGGCAATTTAGCATAGTCAATCAACCCAACCTGCACCTCTTTGGAGTGTGGGAGAAAATTGGGGCACCCGGAGTAAACCCACGCCGACATGGGGAGAACGGGCAAACTGCACGCAGCCAGTCACCCAAGGCCGGAATTGAACCTGGGTCCCTGGCACCGTGAGGCAGCAGTGCTAACCACTGTGTCACCATGCCGCCCCTGTTTGAGTTGAGAAAGAGGGCTGCAACGGGAGTGCAGCTGCAAGCCTGAGACAAAGGTCCAAAGTTCGATCAGTGGTGTGATATGATGTGAAGCCGGGGGAGTGGTGCTGGCGGCCTGAGGAAGACAAGAGGCGCAATGTGGAAGGAGTAGGGGGACATAGGAAGAGGGCTTACAATGGCAGGCTCAGGGGCAAGGAAGTGGGTGAAGATGATGAACAATGGGAGGGAAGCTGGAACCTGCAAGGCTGCATGAAAAGCTCACAACCTCAGGGGTCAGAGGGATATCACATTGTTAACTGGAAGGGGATGGGAGAAGATTCCAGAAGCAGTGGGTAGAGGTTCAAGTGGAGCATGGGCACCACACAGGTGATGGGCTCCGGGGAAGGGTGGCTGATTTGAGGAACAGACTTCCTCGTGAGGCTGCTAGCTTTTCCCTCTGGGTTTCTGACATCCTGCACAGTCTGCTGAAGAGAGGTGGGCCGAAGAGAGTGATAAGAGACTGATATTTAAATATGGCACTGGGACCCTCGAACCTGGCAGCTGAGGGTGGACGGAAGATTCAGCTGCCGGCTCGCCAGGAGAATCACAGGAGAACTCGCCTGTGCATAATTCATGAGGTTCCAAGCACAGAATCTGCTGCGGGATCCCATCATTCGGGATAGCACCGCCAGAACTACCTGCCACTGCACTTAGTCACAAAATGGGAGAACTTTGCCCGTTGCTTTTTAGGAGAGAACAGTAGAGAGGTGGCAAGTTTAGGAAGGAATTCCAGAGTTTAGGATTTAGGCAATTGAAGTTGGAGCTGGCAATTGTGGACTGATTAAAATCAGAGATGTTCAAGAGGCTGGACTAGAAAGGTGGAGAGGTGTAAGAGCATAAAAACAAAAAAATAGGAACAGGACAAGGTCATTTGGCCCTTTCAACTGTTCTACCATTCAACATGACTCGGCTACATTGCACATCATCTCCACCTCCTTGATATCCTGAGTAAAACTGAGGTTAAACTTAGGTAAAACTTTGCCAACGTTTCGAGACTGGATGACTCTTTGTCAGAATACTGTCTTCTACCTTCTACCAGAACACCTTTGCCTTCTATCCTGAAAAAGTACTGCTTTTCTCTCCGACTCTATTCTCCCTCCACAGCAGTCGACAGACCTTCTGAGATTTTCCAGCATTTTCCATTTTTGTTTCAGATTCCAGCCTCTGCAGTATTTTGCTTTTATCAGAGAATTAGCATAAATTGGTCTTTTTCTGGTTGGCAGGATGTGATGGAGTGATGTGGGATCAGTGCTGTGGCCTCGACCTTTTATAATTTATATAAATGACTTGGATGAAGGGACTGAAGATATTGTTGCTAAATTTGCTGACGACACAAAGATAAGTAGGAAAGTAAATTGTGAAGTGGAGGTAAAGAGACTACAACAAGGGAGAGACGTAGGTTAAGTGAGTGGCAAAAATCTGGCAAATGGAGTATAATGCGGGCAAATGTGAAATTGTCCATTTTGGCAGGAAGGATAAAAAAGAAGCCTTTTATCTAAATGGTGGGAGTTTGCAGAGCTCTGAGATGCAGAGCCATCTGGATGTCCCAGTGCATAAATCACAACAGACTAGTATACAGGCGCAGCAAATAATTAGGAAAGGTAATAGAACATTATCACTTATTGTGACAGGAATTGATTACAAAGGTAAGGAGGTTACGCTTCAGTCGTGTAGCGTATTAGTGAGATAAGATCCAGAGTATTGTGTATAGCATTGGCTTTACATAAGGAAAGATATAAATCTGTTTGAAGCAGTTCAGAAAAGGTTTACTGGACTAATATCAGAAATTGATTAATCCGCGACTGACACGTTGGGCGGGATTCTCTGCCCTCCAAACACCCACGACACACTTCATGCCTTCAAGATGTGGCCCATTGGCTGGTGGTGGGATCTTCTGGTCTCACCGCTATCAATGGTAAACCCACAGAGGGGGTGCGCTGTCGGCAGGACCAGAAGATCCCACCAGTGGGAAGGGCGGAAAAATCCCACCCAATGCGAGTAGGGAAACCATGTGAGATGAAGCAGTCAAGGAGATGATCAGGAATATGGGTAGGCAAGTTTATATGGAGGCAGAGATTAAGGGAGGATAAAATGGCAGTGAACTCAGGAGAGAGAGCATGATAAGATTTATTTTTATTCATTAGTGTCACAAATAGGCTTACATTAACACTGCAATGAAGTTAATGTGAAAACCCCCTATTGTCACACTCTGGCACTTGTTCAGGTACACTGAGGGAGAATTTAGCATGGCCAATGCACCTAACCAGCACGTCTGAAATGGAGGTTGAAATCACTGGTGATTTGTAGAGGCAAAGGTTAGCACTGCTGCCTCACAACGCCAGGGACCCGGGTTCAATTCCAGCCTCGGGTCACTGTCTGTGTGGAGTTTGTGCATTCTCCCCATGTCTGCGTGGGTTTCCTCCCACAGTCCGAAGATGTGCAGGTTAGGTTGATTGGCCATGCTAAATTGAACCTAGTGTCAGGGGGAGTAGCAGGGTGAATGTGTGGGGTTACGGGAATAGGGCCTGGGTGGGATTGTGTTCGGTGCAGACTCGATAGGCCGAATAGTCTACTCCTGCACTGTAGGGATTCTGTGATAAGGAAAACAGTGAAGAGAATTCATTCAGTAACTTGGCATGATACTTTTCTGCATGACGGAGAATGATCATTTTAAATGAGAGGCAAAGAGATGGAACAAGGTGAGACGTTCAAAGGCGGAGAAGATGCAAAGGCAACAGAGGGACAAACCTTTGGTGATATGAGCCACTGTATCACCACAAATTTGGGTGGATGGTATACCAAGAGGGGAGTTGCACTAAGAGGAAAAGTATCATGATTTGTAAGTCAGACTGTTGGGAAGGCCATGATGCTGATGCAAAAATCCATAATAAGCTCATTGAGAGCAAGAGCCTTGTTAATAAGTGAATAAACATTCTGGAGGGCGATGGGGGAAAGGGATGACTGATCCACTGGCAGAATCGTTAATTAGGGGGGTTTGAATGGACTGCAAAGGAGATTGACAAGATCCGCAAATAGGTTTGTTGCTTTTGGCAGTAAGAGGACAGCACATGGTTGGCACAATGGCACAGTGGTTAGCACTGCTGCCTCACAGTGCCAGGGACCTGGGTTCAATTCCAGGTTAGGTAACTGTCTGTGTGGCGTTTGCATGTTCTCCCCATGTCTGCATGGGTTGCCTCTGGGTGCCCTGGTTTCCTCTCTCAGTCCAAAGATGTGTAGCTTAGATGGATTGGTCGTACTAAATTGCCCCTTTGTGTCCAAAGATGTGTAAATTAGGTGGATTGGCCATGGTAAATGCACAGGGTTAAAAGGACAGGGTAGAGGGGAGGGCCTGTGTGGGATGCCCTTCAGAGAGTTGTGCAGACTTGATGGGCTGGATGGCCTCTTTCTGCACTGCAGGGATTCTATGATCCATATTTGTAATTGAAATGAAAATGGCTTTGTAGTTAACAACAACAAAAGTTTCACTGGCTCCTTCTAAATTTTGGGATGTTAATAAAAACATTTTAATTCTTCGGCACATTGAGACAGTACCTATCAAATGCACTGTGATGAAAATTTGGCAAATGAATCCAAAATGTTGCAATTATAATCTCCCCATGACAGAACAACTTCTGTTCAGCAGATGCTATTGTTTATAAGTATAAATGAATACATCATCCCTCCCACAGCACCAGTTCCCATTGTTTACTGTGATGAGGCCTTATCCTGGTGACACATCCACTGACCCAGATTTTTATGAGACTACCATTGTATTGGTATCTCGAATGTACAGGAATTGACACCATTCCATACAGCAAACAGAAGGGGGACCTGTGCCTCTGCTGTTGGCAGCCTGGAGATGCACCAGAGAAAGCATCTTTTCCAGATGTATCACAGCTTAGTATGGCTCCTGCTCTGACCAAGACCGCTTGTGAATGTAACCCAGTACATCACGCAAACCAGCCTCTCATCCATGGACACTGTCGTTACTTCCTGCTGCCTCGGAAAAGCAACCAGCATAATCAATGACCTGACACACACTCTGTACATACTCTCTTCCGCCTTTTTCCGTCGGGAAAAAGATACAAAAATCTGAGATTACGTACCAACTGACTCAAGGATAGCTTCCCCCCTGTTGCCATCAGACTTCTGAATGGACCTACCTTATGTTAAGTTGATCTTTCTCCACACCCGAGCAATGACTGTAGCACTATATTTTGCACCCTCTCCTTTCCTTTTCTCCTATGTACTCTATGAATGATATGCTTTGTCTGTATAGCACACAAGAAACAATATTTTTCACTGTATCCCAATACATGTGACAATAATAAATCAAATCAAATCAAAAACACATCTTAAATTGTAACAAATGTAGAGGCGCTAGGCCATGGCCACCTCATGGCTGTGAGGGGAAGTTAGTTGACAGTCACTGAGTTAATATTATTCACTCACAATGGCCTCTCCAAAGGTTGATTTAAAAAACTTATATAGAATTATGTAAAATATGCAGCACATCCGTGCTGCCATTTATGCTGCCTTCTTGCCATCTTTACTTATTTAGCTGCATCATCATAACTGTCAATTAGTTCCTTTTTAGTAGCTTCCTCTAATAGCTGCGAGGAACTGATGGCAGATAAGTGAACAGGGGTTTATTTTGGGGGAAATAACGATATACAAGACAGAGATAAGAATGCTTCCAAACTTCATGACTCCTGGACTCCCAACTATCGTAGTGAGTTCCACATTCTCACAGTTCTCTGGGTAAAGATTCTTCAAATTCTCCATTGGTTTACTCTTCCCCACACAAGGAAATATTCTCTCTGTGTTTACCTCATCAAACTCTTTCCTAATTTTAAAGACCTCTATTTGGTCATCACTGAATCTTCTTTTTCCAAGAGAAAAAGGACCCAGCCTGTTTGTTCTCTCCTGATAGTTAAAGCCTCGCAGCTCACAGATCTTCTCTATAAATCTTTGCAAATCTTTTTTGCGCCTTCTCTAGTTAGTGCCTCTATAGCTGGGACTCTACCACCTTGTCTGCCATGGATTCAGAGCAGGCGAGGGGTCCAACAACAGAAATCTCTGTTGACCTCAGACAGGAATTTCTTGTCTCGCCCGAGTTAGCCCGTAAAATCCCGTCCAATATCTTTTTTATAATATGGTGATCAAAACCGTACACAGGACTAATATGTGATCTAACCAAGATCTAATTCAATATAGGCTTGCCATAACCTCGCTACTTTCCATTTCTATCTTTCCAGAAATAAATCCTAATGCTTGGTTTGCTTTTGCTTTTTGGCTTTATTAACCTGCCTTGTCATTTTGAGTGATTTGTGTACACTCCCAGGTATCTTTGCTCCTCTATTAATGTGTAATGACGTCTCCGGATTAGACAAAAATCACATTCTACTTTGTGGTCTGTTCTTAGGGTGGCCACTGCCAGAGATCAACAAAACTGGATACCTTTGGGACTTGTGTTGGGTGACATCATCATATTTGTGGGGAGGTCCTCACATTTGGAGATTCTGCACCTTTGGATAATGATGCACGTCAGTTGAACTCAAGACACGAGGCTTCGGTAACTGAAGGCTTTAATTGCCTAACAATGGAACTACTAGGACGTAAGTACACCACCCCAGACTGACGAGGTCCCGTCCGAGCAGAGGGTCTTATACCTCTCCCAGGAGGCGGAGCCCGACTGGGATGTGCCACAACAGTAACAACCACAGGTGTATTAATCCCACCCTAGCCCAACAACAACATTAGAACAACCCCACAGTGGGAACCAACGATGGTTCACCACATTCACCCCTCCTTTGAGAACAAAGGCCGGCGGGGTGTGAAAACAGACTAAAAAAAAGTCAACAGATTATAAGTCCAGACGGTCTGGAGGACCGCACCGTCGTTGTGACCTCCTCAATACCGGCGGTGACACCGGAGTAGGTGCTTGCGGTGGCGTTCTCCCCAAAACAGCGTCCGGCTGTCCTCTCGCGGACTCACAGGCCGGTTGACCCTGATGAAGCGGTAGTGCAGGGGATCCCGGTACATTCTGCGATGGCACCGATCTCCGGGTCTCAGGCAAGCTGTACATTGGAGTATAACTGTTAAGCACTGGTCCCGGTGCTGACCGCGCCACGTCCGGGGAAGAAATAAGGGATAAGGGATTCGTCACTGGGGGTATGGGAGCGACAGGAGTTGCTACGTCACCTGCGGGCGCCAGGTCTCGGATCGAGACTGTGTCCTCTCGCCCGTCAGGATATGCCACATAGGCATACTGAGGGTTGGCGTGGAGGAGGTGGACCTGTTCGACTTGCGGGCCCTTACATGTCGCCGCAGAAGGACGGGTCCTGGGTACGTCAACCAGGCTGGTGAAGATATCCCCGAGGACGACTTCCGAGGGAATGAGAACATCCTCTCGTGGGGAGTAGCATTGGTTGCCGTACACAGGAGGGAGCGAATGGAGTGAAGCGCATTTGGGAGGACCTCCTGCCAATGGGAGACTGGAAGGCCTTTGGACTTCAGCGCCAATAGGACAGCCTTCCAGACTGTAGCATTCTCTCTTTCCACCTGTCCATTGCCCCTAGGGTTGTAACTCGTGGTCCTACCAGAGGCAATCCCGTATGAGAGCAGGAATTGCCTCAAGTCATTACTCATGAACGACGAGCCCCTGTCGCTATGTATATAGCTGGGGTACCCGAACAGGGTAAAAAGATCACGGAATGCCTTGATCACCGTGGCAGTCGACGTGTCCGCGCAGGGGACAACAAACGGGAACCGGGCGTACTCGTCTATTATGTTCAGAAAGTACACGTTCCGATCTGTTGAGGGAAGGGGGCCCTTAAAATCCACACTCAGCCTCTCGAAGGGGCGAGTGGCCTTGACCAAATGTGCCCGGTCAGGTCGGTAAAAGTGCGGTTTGCATTCCGCGCAAATCCGACAGCTCCTTGTCACTGACCTGACGTCCTCCACCGAGTAAGGCAGGTTGCGGGCTTTGATAAAGTGGTAGAGCCGAGTGACCCCAGGATGGCAGAGGTCATTATGGAGGGCGTTCAAGCGATCCTCCTGCATAGTAGCGCATGTTCCGCGCGAGAGGGCATCCGAGGGCTCATTGAGTTTCCCTGGACGATACATAATATCGTAGTTATAGGTGGAGAGCTCAATTCTCCACCGCAAGATCTTGTCATTCTTGATCTTGCCCCTCTGCGTGTTATTGAACATGAACGCCACGGACCGCTGGTCCGTGATCAGGGTGAACCGCTTCCCCGCCAGGTAATGGCGCCAGTGTCTGACGGCCTCCACAATGGCCTGGGCCTCCTTTTCCACCGCTGAATGCCGAATTTCGGGACCTTGGAGGGTGCGGGAAAAAAACGCGATGGGCCTGCCCGCCTGGTTTAGTGTGGCAGCCAGGGCGAAATCAGATGCATCGCTCTCCACCTGAAAAGGGATGGATTCGTCTACCGCGTGCATCGTGGCTTTCGCAATGTCGTGTTTCAATGCCTTGAAGGCCAATTGGGCCTCTGGCGTGAGTGGAAAAGTCGTGGACTTAATAAGCGGACGGGCTTTGTCCGCGTAGTTGGGGACCCACTGCGCATAATAGGAGAAGAAGCCTAGGCATCTCCTCAGTGCTTTTGCGCTAGCGGGCAAAGGAAGTTCAGCAAGGGGGCGCATACGGTCGGGATCAGGGCCAATGACCCCGTTTTCCACTACGTATCCCAGGATGGCTAACCGGCGCGTACGGAATACACACTTCTCCCTGTTGTAGGTCAAATTCAGGCGAGATGCAGTGCGTAAAAAGTTCTGGAGATTTGTGTCATGGTCCTGCTGATCACGGCCGCAGATGGTGACATTATCCAGGTACGGGAAGGTAGCCCGCAGCCCGTTCTGGTCCACCATTCGGTCCATAGCATGCTGGAAGACCGAGACCCCATTGGTGACACCAAATGGAACCCTAAGAAACTGATACAGACGACCATCCGCCTCAAAAGCCGTGTAGTGTCGGTCCTCTGGGCGGATGGGGAGTTGGTGGTAGGCGGACTTAAGGTCTATGGTGGAGAACACCCGGTACTGCGCAATCTTATTGACCATATCAGATATGCGCGGGAGAGGATACGCATCCAGCTGCGTATATCGATTAATGGTCTGACTTTAATCAATGACCATCCGGGGTTTGTTCCCGCTCTTAACCACCACAACCTGTGCTCTCCACGGACTAACACTGGGCTGTATGATCCCTTCTTTGAGGAGCCGCTGAACCTCAGATCTGATGAAGATCCGATCTTCAGCGCTGTAACGCCTACTTTTAGTAGCGATGGGCTTGCAGCCTGGTACCAGATTCTTGAATAAAGAGGGTGTGGTGATCTTTAATGTAGAAAGATTGCATGCGGGGCGCTTTGGACAATTTGGAGACTGCAGCTGTTCCCCTACTGTCAGCGAAGGGAGTGGCCCACCGTACTGTAGGATCACACTCTTCATGTGGACCATAAAGTTTAGTCCGAGGAGAATTGGTGCGCAAAGATGCGGCAACACAAGGAGCCTGAATCGCTCGTAAATTGTGCCCTGCACTTTCAGAGTTACCACACAACGTCCTTGAACAGGGACAGACCGGGACCGTGATGCCATAGAGATTGTCTGTTTGGCAGGTTGAATCTGGAGTCCACACCTCTTTACAGTGTCCGGGTGAATAAAGCTCTCAGTGCTCCCGCTGTCAAACAGACAATAAATTGCACGACCATTTACCTATATGTCCATCATTGAACAGTCAAGCCTGTGGTGCTTAGCCTGGTTCAGGGTGATCGACGCCACCGTTGGCCCTTGAACGTCACTGCAGGCAGCTGAGGTCGATGCTGAGGACCCCTGCTGGTCGCTCCTGGTCGTCGTCGACCAAAATGGCCGCCCCCATGAATCGCACATGGTTGAGGGCGCCAAGCGTAGCGACTCCCGGTGGTCATCCTCCTCCGACTCCGTCGACCACAATGGCGTCGTCCTGGACTCGCACGTGGACGAACCCCGTGGGTACTTCGACGTCGATGGTGATGATCCCCGTTCTGAAGGGTCACAGGCTGCACTGCCGTTCTTGGGCTTTGATCTGCACACCTTCGCGTAGTGCCCCTTTTTACCGCATTGATTACAGGCCACCGCTTTAGCAGGACACTTTTGTCGTGGATGCTTGGCCATTCCGCAGAAGTAGCACCGCGGGCCGCATGGGGCTGCCGCCGTCGTCGGGTCTACATGGGAGCACGCCATAACACTGCACTTCGAGCCCGTGGGGCGAGGAGGGATTTGTGACTGCTCCTGCCACGTTGTCTCCACGTGGTCCTCCGGATACAGGACCAAGCTCTTCGAAGCCGCCTCAAGCATTTCAGCCATTTCCATAGCTTGGGTCAGGTTGAGATTCCCCTTTTCTAGCAGCTTGAGACGGATGTACGAAGACCCTACCCCTGCCACAAACGCATCTCGGGCGAGGTCATACATATACTGCTCAGCCGACACAGCTTTGCAGTCGCAGCCCCTGGCAAGCTGCAAGAGCTCATTGGCGTAATCCTCCATGGTTTCGCCCGACTGCCGACGTCGTGTAGCGAGGAGGTAACGAGCGTGGATCTCATTGGGAGGTTTCGTGTAGCGCTTTTTTAAAAGCTCGAGGGCCCTCGGGTAAGTGGTGGCCGCACGGATCGCGAGGTAGACAGTGTCGCTTACCCTCGCATGGAGGACCCGGAGTCTGTCATCATCTGTGATGACCGCTGCGGAGGCTGCCAGGTAGTCCTCAAAACATTTCAGCCATTGGTCGAAGGTGTTAGAGGCGCCCACCGCACGTGGATCCAGCGTCAGACGCTCTGGCTTTAAGATTTGCTCCATACTCTCCTTTCCGTCGAGAGCTTAGTGTTAGGCAATAATATTGATGCACGTCAATTGAACTCAAGACACGAGGCTTCGGTAACTGAAGGCTTTTATTGCCTAACAATGGAACTACTAGAACGTAAGTACACCATCCCAGACTGACGAGGTCCCGCCCGAGCAGGGGGTCTTATACCTCTCCCAGGAGGCGGAGCCCGACTGGGATGTGCCACAACAGTAACAACCACAGGTGTATTAATCCCACCCTAGCCCAACAACAACATTAGAACAACCCCACAGTGGGAACCAACGATGGTTCACCACAGATAAAAATGCGAGGTTCTGGCGAGTAAAAGATATCAAAACAAGCGTAGCTTTAGCATCCCCATCACACTGAGGTTGCTACAGATGGGGCAAGGAACAAACAGAGGCCCCTGCGATGCTTTACTCAGATAAGTGGACTGAGATTAAGCCATCCAATTCCGGACAGTGATCAGACCAGCTGTCTAGTACTGTCTAGTACAACCGGACATCTGGCCAACCTGTCCATTCTGAGAAAGAAAATGAAAGACTGCCATTTATATGGCACTTTCCACTACCTCAGGACATCTCAAATTGTGTTACAGACAATTAAGTACTTTTGAAGTGTAGTCGCTGTTGTAGGAACTGCAGCTAATTTGAGCACACTTAGGCCCCTCAAAAAGAAATGAGATAAACAAGATAATAATCTGTCGTTAGGTGTTGGCCAAAGGATAGGTGTTGACCAGAATTCTCCAGCTGTTCTATGAAATACTGCATCTGATCTGGTACATCCACCTGAGAGTTAGTTGGAGTTACAATGTAAGTGCTATAAGTGGCTTCAGTGCCCTTAGGTGCATGCTTCTGAGTTTATTATTTATTATACACAATTAGGCTTACATTAACACTGCAATGAAGTTATTGTCAAAATCCCCTAGTCGCCACACTCCGGTGCCTGTTCAGGTACATTGTGGGAGAATTTAGCATGGCCAATGCACCTAACCAGCACGTCTTTCGGGCTGTGGGAGGAAACCCACACTGACACGGGGAGAATGTGCACAGACAGTGACCCAAGCCGGGAATCGAATCCAAGTCTCTGGCGCTGTGAGGCAGCAGTGCTAACCACCGTGCCGCCCCCACGATTGCTATCCAGTAACTAAGAAATTGGGTTGCTCTTATTGTCTCCCATAGTTAGATAGCATGCTGACATCCACGGGTACTTAGGTGAATAATTATAACCTTGGGTAAAATATTGGCGAGCGACTAGCATCCATGCAACTGGCGCCTCAGACCTGAAGCATTAACTCTGTTTATCTCTCCACAGATGCTACCTGACTTGCTGAGTATTTCCAGCATTTTCTGTTTTAGTCCATACGACTGTATCAATTTAGCGATCAACAACTTCAGAAAGAGCAGAGGAGACATATGGCAAGGGAAAAATTGGCCATTAGTAAGCAATAGATGGCAGAGGTAGGACAAACTTGATGGGCCGAACAGGTCTTTTTTAAACCTAGGACTTTTCCTTATTTTCTTAGGTAAACTGATACCTTTTTAATTGAAATGTTGTTTTCTTGACTAATTTAAGTTCTTCACTTTGGTACAATATTATAATGTTTGTATTTTAGTTGCTAATTTGGTGCATTTAATTTCATTATTGTGACAGCTGTTCATTCAGATTAGAAGGATAGAGACGTGGCATCAATGATGTCTTAAACGCTTCCACATTTTTAACATGGCTTATATCATTTAGATTATTTTGAGTACATATTCCTGCAGTTCAATGGTAATGTAAAACCACTTATGTGAATTAGAACTAATTTGCAATGGGAATGAGGTTAATTGAAAAAATAGAGTTAACAACAATAAGTAAGAGCTCTTCGGGTCTCAATTATTTGTAGCAACATTTGAAATGGGTTTTTGAAAGCATTGCTACATTTGATACTTGAGAGAACTAAGTGTTTACAATTTTGCTAGGAATAGAATCACAGAATCCCTACAGTGCAGAAGGAGGCTATTCAGCCCATCAAGTCTGCACCGACCACAATCCCACCCAGGCCCTATCCCCAGAACCCCATTCATTTACCTTAGTTCGTCACCCTGACACTAAGTGGCGATTTAGCACAGTCAATTCACCTAACCCGCACATCTTTGGAAACAGAATACCGAAACAGTTTTTGTAATGTCACAGTGCATAGATGTCTGAAAAACAACTACTGCTAATTACTTTAATTTGTCCAAACTTATCAACATACCAAAATGACAAGCAGCAAAGTACAACCTGCTCACACTCATGATGCCTACAGCATCGAGACTAAATACTTCTAACCTTCGACCCTTCACCTCCTTCTGCAGCCATTTGATCTCCTCGGAGAGGCATAAACCAGGGCCAATAAGAGAAAAATAAATCTGGAAAATTCCTTGTCAATCCCCCCCCCTTAAGCAATCAAAAAGGCCTTTTTCAATCTAAGGAAGCAAAGAACGCATTGATCCAGCATTGGCACCTGCTCTGTGTTGAATTAGCTGATCCTCTGGCTGTAGTGGAATATAATTAACTACAATGTTGCTGGGATAGAAAGGGGAAATAGCTGCTCATTGCTAACGGACACAAGACAGCACGTGAGGGCATGATCAGGTTCACCGACAATAACTTCTGCAACCAGGTAGCCTGATGACACATTTAAGGCTTACACATGGATAATGAATATTGAGTCAGGTATTGCAGGAGTAATTTGGTGGCTACGGAAATGCACACCAGGAAGGAGTCAACATTTTCAGGAGCAGTGAGGAAGGGTGTAAAACAAGGTGCAACAAACTCAGCTCTGATGAAGGGTCATCCAGACGAGGTGCCCCCATATGCAATCAGCCTGTAAAAATATCAGTGATCCTGAATCGCGCTGCACAAGCTTGTGGGCGGGGCTTAACGTGCCCAAAACCCTGCAGCTCCGATCGGCGCCTCCAACTGCACATGCGCAGAGAAAAATGATAGAATGCTGCTCCCCTGCCACATCCCTTCCGGGCTGGATAATGCCTCCCCCTGGCCCCACAGACATTGCCCCCCAGCCTCAACATTACTGACCCCTTATCCCCCCACCCCTTGTGACTCAGACCAATTGCAGGCCCCTCCCCCCTTCCCCCCCATCGATCCCAGGCAAAGTGATCCACCCTCCCCCTTCTCCCCCACCGATCTTAGGCAGAGTGGCAGCAGACCCCCCTTCCCACCCACTGATCTCAGGCAGAGTGGCAGCGGATCCCCATTCGACCCCCACTGATCTCAGGCAGAGTGGTAGTGGACCCCTTTGCCTTCCTCCACCGATCTCAAGCAGAGAGCCATCGGACCCACCTTCCCCCCACCCCCAGCGATCTCAAGCAGAGTGCCGTTGGATGCTCGGCACTTACCGCCCCACTAATTGCAGCGCCTGAATCAGACTTATATGGAGCATGTCTGTTTCGCGCCAATTCCGGATGGGCGAATGCAATGGTAAAGAGGGAAGTGCTGGTAAGGTTGGACATGCAGCCCATTAAGTCAATTTAAATGTATGCAAATGCAATTAAATAGCTGTCACGCCCAATCCCGATTGCGGCCATTTTCGGCCCTTGGTAAAGGGTGAACCGGCGTGGAGGTGACGCAGATCACGCTACTCGCCTCATGCCCGACTTTACCAAGTTTTCATGCCCGAAAACTTGATGGCAAAATCGGGCCCAAAATGTTGGCTCTATTCCCTCTCCACAAATGCCGTCAGACCTGCTGAGATTTTTCAGCCTTTTCTGTTTTTGCAACAAACTTGTTTAGAAGTTTTAAAGTTTATTTATTAGTGTCACAAGTAGGTTTACATTAACACTGGAATGAACTTACTGTGAAAATCCACAAATCGCTACACTCCAACACCTGTTCGGATAGTCAGAAGCTTTTTCCCAGGGTGGACGAGTCAATTACTAGGAGGCATAGGTTTAAGGTGCGAGGGGCAAGGTTTAAAGGAGATGTATAAGGCAAGGTTTTTACACAGAAGGTGGTGGGTACCTGAAACTCGCTGCTGGGGGAGGTAGTGGAAGCAAATACGATAGTGACTTTTAAGGGGCACCTTGACAAATACATGAATGGGATGGGAATAGAGGGATACGGTTCAGTCGGACAGCCTGGTCAGGGCTGCAAATGAAATTAAATGGCTGTCACGCAGGCTTGGAAGGCCGAAGGGCCTGTTCCCGTGCTGTAATTTTCTTTGTTCTTTGTTCTTTGGGTACACTGAGGGAGAATTTAGCATGGTCAACGCACCTAACCAGCACATCATTCAGACTGTGGGAGGAAACTGGAGCACCCAGAGGAAACCCACACAGACATGGGGACAACGTGCAGACTCTGCACAGACAGTGACCCAAGCTGGGTCCCTGATGCTGTGAGGCAGCAGTACTAGCCATTGTGCCACCATGCCACACAAGGTTTATGTGACCTAAATTCTTCTGGAACTGCCAAAGTCCAATTGTATTAGTGTGGTTCATAAGAGAAAGAGTTTTGTATCTCAAAGCTGTCACAAGATGCTGGACATAAATGAATCCATTGGAAGTGTTTTGATCATGTGGCAATTCCTTGTGTACAGCTGAACTGGGCGGCACAGTAGCACAGTGGTTGGCAGAGCACCAGGGGCCCAGGTTCAATTCCGGCCTCGGGTGACTGTCGCTGTGGAGTTTGCACGTTCTCCCTGTGTCTGTGTGGGTTTCCTCTGGGTGCTCCGGTTTCCTCCCACACTCCAAAGATGTGCCATGCTTGGCCATGTTGATTGGCCATGCTAAATAGTGTCAGGGGATAGGGCCTATGTGGGATTATGGTCGATACAGATTAGATGGGCTGAATGGCCTCCTTCCGCACTATAGGGATTCTATGATTTTAGGAACTGAAAGAAGTGTGGTGTTGTTTGCTACAGAATGTAATTGGCTAAGATATCTGGAGAACTGCCTGTCCTTCTTTTCATCTTTAAGATCCAAGGTGAGTGGCAGCTAGTACTGCAGCTTAATGTAGAATCCAATGACAAGGTATGAAAATGAAATTGAACATTTTATATTTCTCAAAGTAAATTTATCACTTTGACAATTATCAACATAAATAAATGTTGCCGTTTCTTGGGAAAACATGCATTGTCAGTAAAAATGTTTGGAAATCATCTGCAGTCGACCTCCCATTCAGTGACTTTTCTTAAATTATCTCTTATTCTTAAGTGAAATTCTACAAAGAGCATCTACTGTGTTGTTTCATAACTTGAGTTTTCTTTGGTTAAAAAATGACTGGATAAACTGGAATAGATTGTACCATATTACAGGAATATTTTGGCTCCATTACAATCGTATCTCAAAAATACCGCATTGACTATTTAGCACTTTGGGATTTCCCTGAGGATGTAAAAGGTGCTATATGAATGAAATTACTTCCATCTTATAGCAAGTGGGAGAATTGTTTTCAATACCAATTATAGCTCCAGTGTCAGTTACTATCATTCTTGCAACTTCTGTACTGTAGGGACTCTGTGATTCTATGAGCTCAAAGAACTCTGGATTCTCCATCTACTTCTGTAAAATAAAAGATCTGCTGCCTGGTAAAAGAAGCTTTGAATTTCATTTCTGTTTCAGACTTCCGGAGTTCTGCTATTTTGGAGTTTTCTTCAAATCAAAGTCTGCTCCCCACTGTTTCTGTTATCAGTTATTTAATGCTTTCTAGAACCCCAGAGAAAGACATCCTGACAGTTTGAAGTGGCAACTGGAGAAAAAATAATATTGGCTAAATACAGAGCAGTAACCAACCTAACGAAGGATCTTGCATTTAATGACCGAGTGATTACAGGACGAGCAATCCAGAGACTAATCTGACTGCCTCACTAACATCCTTTAGTGATGGAAACCTGCTCTCATGACACTGGCCTAAATATGACTCCAATCTCACACTAACATGGTTGACGGTTAACTGCCTTCTGAACTGGCCAAGCAAGGCTATCAGCTGTGCTAAACCATAGGAAAACAGCATTTTGGAAGCACCATCACCATGCAGACTGCAAAGGTTCAGTTAGAAGGCCCACTAACACCATCGCAGGGCAACAGGATGGCCAATAAAACACTTTGCTGGTAATGCGCCCACCCAAGACCCAAGGCACATGGGGTAGGGGTCATGGCAGTGATGGAGGAGCGGGGGGCTGACAGCAAGAGCATGGGATTGGCTCCCAATATGCCCCCACCCGTCTTCCTGATATCAAGTCCCTCGATCAAACACTGAGGGTGAACATTTCTGTTAGTTGCATAGAGCGCTGGCTGAAGCAAGAAAACCCCCCCAAAAACACATGATGATAACCCCCGCCTCATGAATAAGGGGACATGACACCCACATGCACAAGTGCAACCCCCCCAATGTATAGGGGAAACCCCTCCCTCTCAAATGGAGCTCCCTAGAGGGTCACCCTGCACTTCAGTACCAGGGGTCAGTGCCAGGGCACTGCCCAGGCATTTCCCTCTCCTCCTGGGGCTACACTGACCTCTGCGCCCAACTGCTGATTCCCTTCGTCTGGGGCATCTTTTGCAAAAGCAGTTGTAAATCACACTGGTGTGATGTCATGGTCGGTGAGAATTTCAAACGTTGGGCTTGGGGGGGAGGGGATATGGTGGGGCAGCCCCTTCAATTATTTTATAATTTATTGAAATGAGGTTCCTGATTTTCCTGGGTGGGAAAATGAGATCTTGCCAATGAGATTTTTGTTTGCGAGTCTCGCAAGATTTTGCACCGACATCGCTGTTTGCGCTCACGGTGAATGCAGGCGCAAAATTGCGGCACAGGTGCAAAATCACGACAATGAGAGACATCATGTATGTCTGCAAGTGATCCTGGCAAGGTTTGTTTTTTGGGCTTCCTGCATGGTGATTCCCCCAGCTGCCGCTGTAGGCTTCAATTGGTGGCGGGTAGGAAAGCCTTCCACAGGCCTTCCTGCCATGGATCAGTCGGGAGAGAGGTGGGAAGATAGTGGGTCTCCCACTCGCCATCTTTGGGCGTGACTAAATGGTCCTGTCACCAAAGCCACCTGTCGAGGGGTGACATTAAATTCCGCTCGCTCCCTCTGATTCACCTGTAACTGACTATAATCGCTCTTATTATAATAGGTGTTTTTTTTTTCATTATTTCATGGGATATGGGCATCACTGGCAAGGCTGGCATTTGTTGGACATTCCTAATTGCCCTTGAACTGAGGGCAGTTCAGATTCAACAACATCACTGAGGGTTTGGAGGCCAGATGAGGTGAGGATCGCAGATTTCCTTCCCTAAAGGAACCATGGGTTTTTATGATAATTGTAATGGTCACCATCACCGAGACACATTTTCAATCCCAGATTTTAGTAATTGAATTCAAAATTCCATCAGCTCATGTGATTGATATCTAAAGAGCATCCTGGGCCTCTGGATTACTAGTCCAGCTGCCTTACCACTACACCACCATCTCACCATGTGCAACCAATGTAATAAAGTCTAAGACATGTAGCACAGTGACACAGTGGTTAGCACTGTTGCCTCACAGCGCCAGGGAACCAGGTTCAATTCCGGTCTTGGGTCACTGTCTGCAGGGAGTTTGCACATTCTCCCCGTGTCTGCGTGGGTTTCCTCCAGGTGCTCTGGTTTCCTTCCACAGTCCAAAGATGTGCAGGTTAGGTTGATTGGCCATGCTAAAATTGACCCTTGTGTCAAGGGCATTAGCAGGGTAAATATGTGGGGTTGCGGGAATAGGGCCTGGATGGGATTGTGGTCGGTGCAGACTTGATGGGCTGAATGGCCTCTTTCTGCACTGTAAGGACTCTATGATTCTATTCTATGATTCTATGCAGATAAAGAAAGTCCCAAATTCATTTTTTGGTCTTTTGCGCTGACGACAGTGCTAATAATTGGCCCTCATGTCCTCTGGCTAAGATACTACGCGGTTAAAATGCCTATTTCTGATCACACTCCAGAAATTCCTGCTGAGAATGGACGTTGTGTGAGAATGGGCTCACATTTCTATAATAACCAGTCAACTGAGTTCAAGGGATCTGTCAGTATATCTGGACCTGTTCTGGGGCATTGCGGGACTATTTGTAGTGATTCCAAATTAGGCTGATTTGAACTGTGCACGCATGGCACTGTTTATTTATTTTATGTCAGGCGCATTGAAACTAATTCCATCTCTTTGTGGAGAGGGAAAATCTAACTGAAATAAAGACTTCTGACATGAAAGTGTCCAAATAGGAAGAGTAATTTATTGTCTGTGACAATGGGAGAAGATTTTAAACTTGCTGCCAGTAACAATAAATCACTTCTGGAAGTGTACATTTTTAAGCCTGTAGTCTTTAATTCCAAGCCAATTTTCTTTCCCATGTGTTACATGATGAAGTCATAGTATGGCACTCAGGATAAATGCAGAGTTTACAAATTGTACTTGAGCAGATGTTTCAGTTGAACTTGCTGGCCATGTCTCTTTTTTTCCACAAATTGTTTTTTCTCAGTGAATTGTGTTCTTAATTTTCTGCAAGATACATTTTGAGCTCTATTTTCTCTGCCCCGCTCTTTCCTCTTCATCTTATGCCCTTTGTTCACCTCCCATGCTCAAGCACTATGTTTCCTTCAATCCCTTTCACACTCAACACTATTCTTCAGCCTACCTTTCCTCTAGCTTTCCTATTTACTGACCCCGCGGATGACATTTGCCTCTCCCTTGACATTGTCCACCACAGCACTCACTGTGGTAGCTGGTACGAGCTATTGGAGAGCAGCAATTCCAAGGACAGGATTTTCTGACCCTCCCACCCCCCCTCCCACCCCCCCTCCCATGGCGCGTTTTACAATGGTGGAAGGGGCCTATCATTGGCCGGTGGTAAGATCTTCTAGTCCTGCCACTCTCAACAGGGTTTCCAGTTGTTTGCACCGGGGTCAATGGAGGTCACCGTCAGCAGCAGCGGAAGATCCCACCAACGGGAATGACAAGAAAATCCCACCCCTCGGTTTTAGGCTCTCCGATGTTAATTGCAGATCATCAAACCCCATTGGGTAGAGTTTTAAAATGTTTGCGCTGGTTATATCGATGCAATCCGAATGAAATTGGCTAAAGCAACACATTCCAGCAAGTTTAAACATGATGTCAAGCATAACAGTTTGTACCAACTTAATCGCTGGTTTAAAAATTATTTTGCTTCAATTACATTTCTAACTTTTCCTAGTTCTAATGAAAGATCTTTGAGATGAAACATTAACTCTGTTTCTCTCTCCACAGATGCTGCCAGATGTGCTGACTATCCCCAGCATTTTCTGGTTTTGCTCCTTACCGAGTCGATGGTCAGCAAAGCATTTGGGATCTTGAGCTTTATAAATTGAGGTATTGGGCTGGAGGTGCAGTGCTCCCGAATCCCCTACCAGATAAATATTCTGGGGGAGCCCACCCGCTTCCTGATCGTTGCCCCACAGCCATTTAATGCTGTGAGCAGCTGTGTTACCTAATCCCGTCACTGGTATAAGAGGGATCAGTTTCCGCTTTCAGCTCTGGCGGCAGAACTCCACTGTCACCCATACAATTCACTCCTGAGTTTGAACTTTCTTATTATCTATTAAAGAAGGAGTGGTACAGAATGGAGAAAATGCATTTATATAGGACCATTTACAGTGTTGATTTGATCTGTGTTTGATTGTGTTGGCCTGTTCACTGATCTATCAGATTTAGAACCACCATCACCTCCACCTTGCTTTGAGATGAATCAGATTTATAAGATGTACAGCAAATCAAACATAACACCATTCATGATCTCAGGGTATCCTAAGGCCACTTACGGCCAATAAACTTTAGGGCTGAATTTTACATGCCCCCAGCAGCTTTCCCATGAGGGGGATGGTGGGGGGAGACATAAAATAGGGCAGGGTAGTACCACCTCCCAGAGAATGGAAGCCCTAGGCCTCTGAATGATGAGCGAACTTGAGAAGCAGGAACCTTTTCATGATTTTGAAAATCATCTGTGAAGCAATCAAAAATTTTCAAAGAAGACATAAGAAAAATGATTGCCCCTTGGTGAAATTTTTTTTCTGTATTCAAGGTAAAATTTAAAGTGGAATTTTACTGGCATATCCGCTCGAGGTTCGTACTGTCCCGCCTGAGGCCAATGGAGAAAACTGTTTTCCGAGCCTCGCACGTCCCTGGAATCGGGGCGGGCGTGCCGGTAAAATGCTAACCTTAAATTCAGATAGTTGTTGCTCTTGGTGGGTCAGAATATATATGGTCACAACTTTATGATTCTTGATTAGTAAAAAATGGAGGACAAGAGAAAAAGGAAGAGGAACATCTGGTCGACAAGCCACAGGCTCCTGTCCAGCTGCTACAGATGATAAGAGCAACATCTTACAGTTAGTTGTCCACTGTGTATCATGGACTTATAGAACATAGAACATAGAACAGTACAGCACAGAACAGGCCCTTCGGCCCACGATGTTGTGCCGAGCTTTATCTGAAACCAAGATCAAGCTATCCCACTCCCTATCATCCCGGTGTGCTCCATGTGCCTATCCAATAACCGCTTAAATGTTCCTAAAATGTCTGACTCCACTATCACTGCAGGTAGTCCATCCCACACCTCAACCACTCTCTGTGTAAAGAACCTACCTCTGATATCCTTCCTATATCTCCCACCATGAACCCTATAGTTATGCCCCCTTGTAATAGCTCCATCCACCCGAGGAAATAGTCTTTGAACGTTCACTCTATCTATCCGCTTCATCATTTTATAAACCTCTACTAAGTCTCCACTCAGCCTCCTCCGCTCCAGAGAGAACAGCCCCAGCTCCCTCAACCTTTCCTCATAAGACCTACCCTCCAAACCAGGCAGCATCCTGGTAAATCTCCTCTGCACTCTTTCCAGCGCTTCCACATCCTTCTTATAGTGAGGTGACCAGAACTGCACACAATATTCCAAATGTGGTCTCACCAAGGTCCTGTACAGTTACAGCATAACCCCATGGCTCTTAAACTCCAACCCCCTGTTAATAAAAGCTAACACACTATAGGCCTTCTTCACAGCTCTATCCACTTGAGTGGCAACTTTAGAGATCTGTGGATATGGACCCCAAGATCTCTCTGTTCCTCCACAGTCTTCAGAACCCTACGTTTGACCCTGTAATCCACATTTAAATTAGTCCTACCAAAATGAATCACCTCACATTTATCAGGGTTAAACTCCATTTGCCATTTTTCAGCCCAGCTTTGCATCCTATCTATGTCTCTTTGCAGCCTACAACAGCCCTCCACCTCATCCACTACTCCACCAATCTTGGTGTCATCAGCAAATTTACTGATCCACCCTTCAGCCCCCTCCTCTAAGTCATTAATAAAAATCACAAAGAGCAGAGGACCAAGCACTGATCCCTGCGGCACTCCGCTAGCAACCTGCCTCCAATCCGAAAATTTTCCATCCACCACCACCCTCTGCCTTCGATCAGACAGCCAGTTACCTATCCAATCAGCCAACTTTCCCTCTATCCCACACCTCCTTACTTTCATCATAAGCCGACCATGGGGGACCTTATCAAACGCCTTACTAAAATCCATGTATATGACATCAACTGCCCTACCTTCATCAACACACTTAGTTACCTCCTCAAAAAATTCTATCAAATTTGTGAGGCACGACTTTCCCTTCATGAATCCGTGCTGACTATCCCGGATTAATCCGCATCTTTCTAAATGGTCGTAAATCCCATCCCTAAGGACCTTTTCCATCAATTTACCAACCTCCGAAGTGTGACTAACCGGTCTATAATTACCAGGGTCATTTCTATTCCCTTTCTTAAACAGAGGAACAACATTCGCCACTCTCCAGTCCTCTTAGCGTCTTCCTATTTCTCATCTACATGCTGTCCCTCAGTAACATCCATTCAATTCCAATATCATTCCCACCATTCAAAGCCATGTCTGATCCTGTCTTCCTTCGATTGGTGGAATTTTCCCATATTTTTTCAAAGTGCTGGTTCCAGTGAGAAAACCGATGAAAAACTCACTGAATAATGAGGCTCTTTCGCAAAGGTTTTTCCCACATGATTCACGCCACGCTCGTGATCGCTTGCCTCGGATTCATTCACCCCATGAAAACTTAATCTCTGTAATCAGTGAGACGCTCCTTTTAAACATCTCCCCAGCACTTGTTTCTGGTCTGGTCGGGGGGATGGCTGCCAGGAACACCAAGATTTTCGGAGGGAGCTCTTGCCAAACTCCTGGATTGTGCAGAGAAAAAGTGTGACATCCTGTACCCACGATCGCACAGATGTCCATCAAGCAAAGTCAGCACCCTCACCTGGGAGGTAGTGTCCGTGATAGCGAGTGCCAGCTCGTTCTATAAGAGGATAAGACACAGTGCTGGAAGAAGATGAATGACCATTTTTGCACAGCCAGGGCAGGTTTGCCTCCTGATGTCTTCTGCTGCACCCATGCCACACCCTTCACACCTCAATGGTGATCTTTCCCTCAGTCGCTTCACAGATTCTCAACCCTTGTTATGGTGTATTTCCCCCTCTGCTCCTCACATCCTGCTCTCACTCACATCCCACACATGCCAGACTTCATCATCATCAAACCCGCCTACACTTTCCCCATCTGTCTCATTGCGGGACAAACTCAATCACAACCGTTGTGCGTAGGCACAGCCTGCCGGACTCATGCCTGAGCTGAGAAGCCTCATACCCTTTGAGGAGTGAGCCCTTGAGCTGGCCAGTGAGGTGGAAAACCGCATCTGTGCAGAGGGTGAGGTGGGGGCAGCAGACGAAAGTGAGAACTCTCAACACATGCATTCATGGTGCAGTCCTCACATGAGTTCAACTTCTCCCATCATTCATCCCCCATGATGTCATCTCCCTTCTCGATAGCCTAGACCATCCGCATGCCTACTGGATACCATAGACCCAAGCAGCTCTGAGGGGTACATCTTGGAGACAAGCATCGAGGAAATGTCACAGTTGTCACCCACACTCGGCACTAGCGCATATACTTACACTTTGATGGGTTCACTAAGTAGGCAGGTGTTTGGGTCACTCACTGGTGAGCAGCTCACAGCTGAATATCCACAGTAGTCAGAGGAAGGAACATCCCAGTGAACCGGCCCTCAGAGGGATTCTGGAGCCCAGGACTCTGATGGGCACCTGGCTAGTGATGTGCCCCCTGGGTACAGTTGTCCCAGAGCTGTTGGAGCTGCAAAAGCAGAGTTGCGAGCATCAGGAAAGGATGACAGCATCCCTCCTCGGACTGCAAGGACTCCCATCACCTTCTGCCTGAGGAGGTGGTGCTGTCACTCTCACGCAGCGAGGCCAACACTGCGAGCTGGTGTCCGCAATGGAGACTTAAAAAGTCAGAAATTGCGATCTCACCAGAGAGAATCGCATTTTTCGAATCTCGACAAATTGTCTGCCCACATCACCATTCTTGCTGACAGAAAACAAGGGTTCAAAATCACCCCCAAACTTTGCAAGTACACTTTCCAGCAGGCTTCCTTTCTGACTGCATAGTCTAAGTCAAAAGGATTGTAGCAAGAAATAACAGATGAAGATTGAATGTCCTTCAAACTGCCCTGCATTTCAATGCTGCTGAAATTTAATTTTCCCCGATAATTTTTCTTTTGAACTCGTACATAGGTTTTCCTTAAAGTACTTTAATCAATGATCACTGTGTGACAAAGTTGCTGAGCTGGGTTAGAGTGTTTTATTACCCACCTTCCATCTTACATGATCAAAGGTGTCTTAATACATTCGTACTGAAGCACTATAACCCAGCTGATTGGTGTGAGGATCTGAATCCTGACTTGGGTAATGTCGCAGTGTTTGGGAGCTGCAATGGACCGATGCTTTATTTGCAGTTTGCTTTCCCTCAGGTGTAATTTCTGTGACATCAAGTAACTTTGGATCACTTGGGGTCAAAAGCTTTCCTGCCAATTTCAGGTTTGCCAGTGTTAGATTTTGCATGACCCGGTTTTGCCCCGCTCAATGCGAACCTACACAGTTTACAAATTGCATTTACAAGAACTAATTTCTGACACAATCTGTACCCAGAAAGGTGCATTCACTAAAATGTAGGACACTACAGGGCATTGGGAAGTACAGAAACACAAGTTATGTATTTGCTAATGTCACGTGCTATTCTATGTTTCACTCAACATATATCAGGTTGCTCTTATATTTCTGCCTGGTACAGCAGTGAAGTTTAGTTGGTTAGGTACACTAATCAGTAGGAACCATGTCATGCAGCAGGAAATTATTGATTCAATTCTGCAATGCTACCCAGTCCCTGACATGACCTAAGTCAAGCAGGTCAATCATCAGTCAGATCAAGCCCAACATCATGGTCCCAAGGGGGGCATGATGGCACAGTGGTCAGCACGGCAGCCTTGCAGGTCCAGGGACTCAGGTTCAATTCTGGATTGGGGTGACTGTCTGCATGGAGGTTACACATTCTCCCCGTGTCTGCGTGGGTTTCCTTCGGGCGCTCCAGTTTCCTCCCCCAGTCCAAAGATGTGCAGGTTAGGTGGATTGGCCATGCCGAATGGCCCCTAGTGTCCAAGGATGTCTATGCTAGATGGATTAGCCATAGGTAATTAATGTGTGGGGTTACAAGGATAGGGAGATGACCTGGATGAGATAGTCTATCAGAGAATCGGTGCAGACTTAATGGGCCGAATGGTCTCTTCTGCACTCTCGGAATTCTATGATTCTACCAGGGGCAAAGCCTTATCTTGTCAGCTTGGATCTTGTATGTCTCTCTTGTGGGCATCATAAATTTGATTCAATTTGAATTGTTTTTTGGAGCAAGCAAGGAGACGAATTAAGGGCTTTCCCCATCCACTTTGCATTGTCTTTGTAACTTTAAGAATGGAGTATTTAAAAAAAATAAAGATATGTTGTGGAAAAACATTAGAGGAAACAAGGCTGTACATACTGCTGAGTGCCTGCACTCTCTGAATCAAAGCTAATGTATGAGCAAACAGCGTATGTTCTCATGAACCATTTGTACTCAACAATGCAGATCAGCCCAAGTCAGTTATTTAACAGCTTCCTCACGCATTAAAATTTAGTGACCCCTGCTTTTGCAGCAAAAGTTTTCGTCCAATTCCTGTTCAGCAAGCAGTCAGCACAGGTCCAGATGCTGACATCAGTAGTGAGTCCTTTCATTTGCTTATTTACTTATTCCTCCTGCAAATGGTGATAGGAGACCAGAGAGAATCAATAGAAATAAAAACTGGGAGATTGTTTAAAAGGGGCTGCCAATTCAAAGTACTCATCATTTCACACAATCGCACAAAGTCAAAATCTACATCCCAATGTCTTATCTTTTTAAGGGAGAGGAAGATGAGAGGTAAAGCGCACAAGGTTCAAGATGAATGAGAAAGACGTGGGTAAGGATGAAAGGGGTCTATGGCTAGCAAAAAATAGTGTTGACATTGGAGTGTGTAAGAGAGTAATTAGAGGGATATAGGACTGGGAGAAAGGAAGAATATACATTGTAAGTGGAATGTGGAAGTGCTGATGAGTTGTTACACTGGAGGTATATTAGGTTCTGGGAGCATAGGTTGAAGTATCAACCCTTGGCTCAGGAATGGAAAGATAAAATAGCACGATAGGGAAGTAGTGGCAATTCAGAAAGCACCAGCTTGTGGGAAAAAGATGTGACAGAGGTGGCATATTTAAAGACGTTTTTCAGATGGGGGTATGCTGTAGATGCTGTGGGTAGTGCACATGACTAAATTACAATGTGGTTTCTGGTTTTCTGCTGCTCAGTGATTCCTCTATAGTGGTGCTTTTTTTTATTCATATATTCCAGTGGTTGTGGAAATGCTATATAAATGCAAGTAGAGTCATAAAATGTTTACAGCACAGAAGGAGGCCATTCATCCCATTTTGTCTGTGCTGGCTCTCTGAATGAACAATTCCATGTGACACTATCCTTCCTTTTCCCTGTTGCCCTGTAATTTTTTCCTTTTCAGATAATGATTCTATTTGATTTGAAAGCCTCAGTTGATCCTGCCGTCACCATTCTCACGGGCAGTGCATTCCAGACCTAATCATATGCTCTGTGAAAATGTTTCTCCTCATTTCACCATCTTTTGTGGTTATCTTAAATCTGTGTCCACTGGTACTTCATCCTTCCGCCAATGGGAACAGTTTCCCTACCTACTCTGTCCAGACCTCTCATGATTTTGAACACCTCTATCAAATCTCCTCTCAGCCTTCTTTTCTCCAAGAAAAGCTGTTCTAATTTCTCCAGTTTATCCACATAACTGAAGTTCCTCATCCCTTTCTTGTGAATCTTTCCTGCACCCCTCTCTAATGCATTCACATTTTATACAATTTAGACAAGACACTAGTTAAGCCTTAGCTGGAGTATTGTGTAGAGTTCTGGATGCCAAACGATAGGAAGGATGTGAACACATTGGAGAGAGTGCAGAAGAGGTTTACAAGAATGGTTCCAGGGATAAGAAACTTCAGTTATGAGGATAGATTGGAGAGGTTGGGACTGTTCTCCTTGGAGAGAAGAAGGCTGAGAGGAGATTAGATTGAGATGTTCAAAATCATGAGGGGGCTGGACAGAGTAGATAGGGAGAAACTATTCCCACTCATCAATGGATCAAGAATGAGAGGGCATAGATTTTCAGACAATCGGTGGGATTTTACGTCCTTGCTCGAGAGAGACCAGAAATTCCCATCCGAGGTCAACGGAGATTTCTGTTGTTAGACCCTCGCCTGTGCCGATGGCGGGCAAGGTGGTAGAATGGTTCACGTCTGGAATGCACTGCCTGGAAGTGTGATGGAGGTAAATTCAATCCAGGCATTCAAGAGAGCATTAGGTGATTACTTGAATAGGAACAATATGCAGGGCTATGGTGAAAGGTGGGGGGAATGTCACTAACCCATAATGCTTGTTTAGAGAGCTGGAGCAGGCACGATGGGCCAAATGACCATAACAATTCTGTGATTCTGTGAAATCCTTCCTAAAGTGTGGTGCCCAAGACTGGACACAAATCTCCAGTTGAGGCTGAACCAATGATTTACCCAGGTTTAACATAACTTCCTAGCTCTTGTATTCTTTGCCCCTATTGAGAAAGTTAAGGATACCACAAGTTTTATGAACAGCTCTTTCAACCTGTCCTGCCATCTTCATTGGTTTATTTGCCCAGATCCCTCTGTTCCTGCACCACCTTTAAAATTGCGCCTTTTATTTTATATTTCTCTCTGCGTCCTGCCTACTAAAATTAATCACTTCAGATTTATCTGCATAATATTTCACCTTTCACATGTCTGCCATTCAACCAACCTGCCTATGTCCTTTTGAAGTTCTACCCTCCTTGTAGTATTCAATCGTACAACTGTTTGGTGTTTAATTATATATGTCTGTCCTCTGCTTTAGTGCTATTAGTAAGAGTTTTAACAACACCAGGTTAAAGTCCAACAGGTTTATTTGGTAGCAAACACCATTAGCTTTCGGAGCGCTGCTCCTTCGTCAGATGGAGTGGAAATGTGGACTTTAACCTGGTGTTGTTAAAACTCTTACTGCGTTCACCCCAGTCCAACGCCGGCATCTCCACATCATTAGTGCTATTAGTCAAGGCTGGGTGTGAGAACAAAGAAAGAGAAACTAAAAATAAACAGTTAACTGGAGGCTTGTGCTGCAGCTACAATCACTTTAAATAAAGACAACTCATGATGATTCACAATACTTCCAAGTTTTGCACCATCCACAAATTTTGGAATTGTGCCCTGGACACCAAGGGGTCTAGGCCATTTCAAGAAGGCCAGGGAACCTGACACCGATCCTTGGGGAACTCCATTATAATGCTTTCTCCAGTCCAAGAACAACATGAGTCTTTGTTCAAGTCACTAAGCCAATTTGATACCAATTTGACCGCTGCTCCTTTCATTCCATGAGCTCTAAATTTGTCTACGATTTTGCTTGTGTGGCACCTTATCAAATGCCTTTTGGGAATCCATGTATACCACATCAACAGCATTACCCTCAGCCACCTTCACAGTTACCTCATTAAAAATTCAAGCACGTTAGTTAAACGCAATTGTCCCTTAACAAATAAATGCTGACTTTCCTTAATTAACCCATATTTGTCCAAGTGTCAATTAATATCTATCTATTTTCTTCTCTCTATAATTACTGAAAATTTCTCAGTCTGTTGCTGCTGGGCTTATCTTTACTCCCTGTTTTGAACAAGGATGCAGCATTTGCAATTCTCTGGCACCACCCCGGGTCGAAGGAAGTCTTGAAATCATAAAGGTTCCATGGCCAGTGGCTCCACAATTTCCACTTTCACTTCCTTCATTCCTCTTGTATGTATCTCATCCGGTCCTGGTGCTTCATCAACTTTAAGTACAAACAGCCTATCCAATACCTCCTCTTTATCAATTTTAAAATCTTTATCAAGGAAGAAGATTCTACTCAGGTCATGGGGAAAGAGAAGGTAATTCACACACTTAAAGATGCAAAGTATTCATTTAATACTTCAACTATGCCCTCTGCTTCCATGCGTAAATTCACTTTTTTGACCCTAAATGACACTACTCCTCTTACCATTTACTATTTATATGCCTACACAAGACTTTTGAATTCCCTTTTATGTTAGCTTATCACATTCTTAAGAACACTGCAGGACCTTGAAACCTCCTATCCCAGTGATCCCATATCATGGGCCCCTTTACAATTCTCCCAAAACAAGGATAACGAAATACTGATAACTCAGTAATAATATTTAGCTTAACATTAAACTCTATGGATAATATTGTTAGAGATGTGCTAATAAACATCTATTAGTGTGACTACTATGCCATTGTCCACATTAAACGCTGGCTAGCACTGCTGCCTCACCCGCCAGGGACCTGGGTTCGATTTCCAGCTTGGGTCACTGTCTGTGCCGAGTCTGCACATCCCCCCTGTATCTGCGTGGGTTTCCTCCGGGTGCTCCAGTTTCCTCCCACAGTCCAAAAGACGTGCTGGTTAGGTGCATTGGCCTTGCTAAATTCTCCTTCAGTGTATCTGAACAGGCGCTAAAGTGTGGCGCCCAGAAGATGTTCACAGTAACTTCGTTGCAGTGTTAATGTAAGCCTGCTTGTGACACTAATAAGTGAACTTTAAATTGAATGATATGCTGTTTTACATGAACAGGAGTGCTATACCATGTAATGCAAACTGTATTATTCTGCAGATAAGCTGTGTGATGCTGCATTAAATTTAAGATCACAGGGGATGAAATTGGTCTTCAACAACCCATCTTACACCTGCTCCAAATGACTTCAATATGTCAGGAAGGTAAGTGACCATGTAAGTATTTAGCTGAAGCGGGGCATAAATTGATATATTTGGGGAAGAAGGAAAGGAGCAAGAGGAGGAAATGGAAGGGGATAGAGGAAGATGTGATTGCAGAAAGAGGTGAACCAGAGAGACAGGAAGAAAAGGTAGGTGGAGAGAAGGGGAAGGAGTTGACCTGTTTGTTGGTTCTGTGGAACCATGGCTATGAGTGTCAGCAGCTAATGGCCAATACAAGTATCGCTTTAGGGAGCAGATAAATGCCAGTCTTTAAATGGAAATAAGGTAAATATGTATCCACATCCTCCCTGAGATTTTATCATGCGCCATAAAGAAAGCTAAAAATCATAATACCGCCACCACTGTGGAAGAGCTCCAGCTGCTGCCTACGTGTTGGTCACTTTGAAAGAAAACTAAAACTGCTTCTCAGAATCAGGGAATATTGTAATAAAGCTCATTATCTGGAAGCTTGCTCCTTTATTTTAATATGAAATAATGACCCAGAAATGTTTGCTCAGATCCGTAGAAACTAAAAGCTCCAAGCTCTCTGATCGAGGAATAACTAGTGCATGAGAACTGTAGCATTTTCTTTGTGTGGCCTTAATGGTCTTATTTATGGTGGATGCGGGAAGAATTCTTTGAAAGCCCGAATCACTCAAACAAAAGGAGAAAATCAAATAACTCAGGAACTGAAAGCCTCCTTGCAGCATTGGCTCCTTAGTGATTAATCACCCGAGCAACCATAATAAAAGGGAAAAACTTCAATAACATTACTTGTAAACCTTTTCAATGCTGAGAACGAGACATTACATTCACTACACAGTAACCCATGGGGTGCTGCAAACTGATAGCATAATACTGTACTGTATCCCTTAATTGTGAGGCTCTTAGATTAAAAAAAAACTTATTTTGATAGTTATTTTGTTCACAGTGTATGTAATCCTAATCTAATTAAATATCAGGGTAACCAACTCGAAATGGAATATTTGTCCAAGAATATTTTTGGAATACATGTAAGACCATTGAAGCTATTAAGTACCTTGCGAGGTTGCTCTGATGGACCTTGAGCCCAGTGGATAAACTGGAGGCCAGCAGGAAACTACACAGCAGCATTAACCGAGCGGTGCTATGATTTCACAGAGTCAAGGGGGTAGAATCCACATGAAACTTTTATGACTGATTTCCGTAAACTGAATTTTCAATGTTTCAGGAACAAGTTCTTATGAGGGCGCAGAGGGTGTTTATCTCAATTGTTTTAAGGTTTTATTTTATTATTTAACTGATTTTAACTCTATGATGAAACCATGGTAATTAGCAGGACGGCACGGTGGCACGACTGCTTCACAGTGCCAGGGACCAGGATTCAATTCTGGCCCTGGGTGACTGTCTGCGTGGAGTTTGCATGTTCTCCCAATGCTTGCATGGGTTTCTTCTGGGTCTTCTGGTTTGCTCCCCATAGTCCAAAGATGTGCAGGGTAGGTTGATTGGCTATGGTAAATTGCCCCTTAGTATCAGGGGATTAGCAGGGTAACAGGGATACTTGGGGTGACAGGGATAGAGCCTGGGTGGGATTGTTGTCGGTACAGCCTTGATGGGCTGAATGGCCTCCCTTTGCACCGTAAGGATTCTATGATTGTTTTAAAATATCAGATGATGGATGTCGCATATTGCATGGCAGAAATGAAGAAGACTGACCCAGGGTATAGCCAATCCATGGGAGTAACTTTATTGCAACATTATGTACTGGGCACACTCAAACATTATATCACTTCAACATAGTGGGTGGGATTTTACAGCCTAGCTCATCCCGAAACCGTAAAATCCCGCCTGAGGTCAATGGATCTTTCCATGTTCTGCCCCTCGCCCGCTCCGATAATTGTGGCCAACGGGGCGGTAAAATTCCGGCCAACGTATAAGTACAGTACAATGCTTCCCCTTTCTGAAATAAAAGTATTTCTGGCATTCTTTTCTCTGGTACATATCTATAAGGCTATAAGTTGCACATAAAGAAGATCCCTTATTCCTTGAAAACATGCTGCATGTGGCACAATGATTAGTCTCACAAAGCCAGGGACCTGGGTTCAATTCCAGCCTTAGGTGACTGTGTGAAGCTTGCGCATTTTCCCTGTGTCTCCGTGGGTTTCTTTCAGGTGCTCCGGTTTCCTCCCACAGTCAAAAGATGTGTGGGTTCGGTTGATTGTAGGTTCGGTGGGCCGAATGGCCTCCTTCCGCATGGTAGGGATTCTATGATTCTATGCATCTTCCACGTGTAATGTTTTGTAATCTCTGTGGTTATGCACACTTGGCCTAATTACAACCAGCTTTTTATTTTGCTTTGAACTTCGTCCACAAATTAAATTTAGTAACTAGATTTTGAAGCTTTCCTGATCTCTTAGGTTTTGTTGCAGAATTTGGTTTAGAACTGTTTGGTTTCAGTTCAGAACTCAAAGACAAACCTGTTTCTCTTCCTGAAATTGGTACTTCAGACACAGAGGTCTGAACTGGTTCAAACTTTGGCATACTCTCATGATCAAGTGGATCATGTTTTGGTTCATTCCTTATCAAGATTATATAACATACACAAAGATTTCTCAATTTTCCATCATTTTTTTCAACGTAGCTTTTGGCTTCGCGCACTGACTGCATTCCCCATACCCCATACGTGGGACTCATGGGAGGGGGAGGGGCGTGGGATTTCAAAACATGAACACGCCTATTTTGCCTGAAACTGAATTCCCTTTTGCTTGAGTTTCTGACTGGATTGTTTGTGTTCAAACTTATAAGTCAAGTTT
The DNA here is from genome assembly GCF_964213995.1 of Mustelus asterias. Classification (NCBI taxonomy): domain Eukaryota; kingdom Metazoa; phylum Chordata; class Chondrichthyes; order Carcharhiniformes; family Triakidae; genus Mustelus; species Mustelus asterias. Next base: position 41,806,545 of record NC_135820.1, read on the forward strand.
GGTAGCGTCAGACTCAAAGGTGTCTTTGGCCTTCTCCTCGTCAAAAGCTCAGCAGGTGTACACCCTGTCAATGGATTGATCTATGCGTCATCTCGAAAATTGAATACCCATAAACATTTGTTTCGAGTGCTTCTTTAACAATCTTTTAACTGTTCTATTTGATGGCAAGGAGAAGTGAGCGTATATTTGATACTGTTTGGCCTTGTGAAATTTTGGAATAAAGCGGAACAAAATTGAAGGCTATTATCAGAGACACGTTCCTCTGGTAAACCACCAGAAGCAAAAATAAACTGCAACTTGTTGTTCAGAATTGGTGTTTTGACCCATGAGCTTTATTTGGATCCACTTCAAGTGGCTTTCAGTGAGTACCAAGAAATTGTCATTTCTCATTTCACAAAAGACAACATGAACTCTTTGAAATCGTCAAGTAGGCCATGAGTGCAGAGGAGCTTTTGGTGGCTTGTTTCTACTGTTATGGGTGTACGTTTGCTAACTAACCAATGGTTCCAGACCAACAAACAAAACCTCTCGGTATGCATTTCATGCTGACAGTTCCTGTGTGTTCGATATGGAGTTGTGCTCGAATCCTATCTCACAAAGCACTAGGTATTACCAAACTGTAACACTACTTGGTGCAGCCCTGCTCACATGGCAAATCATTGCAACAACTGGAACAGTCCCTTGTCTGTGAAGAAAAGGCATGGGAGATGATTATTTTTCCAATCACTTTTGAACTGCTGCTGGAACTCAGAAAGACTCAGTATGGGATTATCTGGCCATTTCAGCCAGCAGCATTTTCTAGTCTTGCCAGAATCGACACCTGCTGTAGGTTCCCCAGCGACAGTACAGGCGAGCCATGCAAAACACCATAGAATGTGGCAGGACCAGAAGTCAATTGGTGGCCAATTGCAAGCTGTTTCCATTGTGGGAAAACCAGTCAGGGGTTGGGAGTGGAGTGGGCGGGGCGGGGGGGGGGGGGGGGGGGGGGGGGCTGCGTGGGTGGGCTGGAAAATTCTGCCTCAGTGTTGAAAAGATACCAAGAGCAGACATTGAATACTTGGATGGAACCTGACCACAATTTAAAATGTTGTAATTGGAAAATCATCTCCAACTCCTATTGTGAAGATTACACCTTCACAGTCTCCTGCTGACTCCTCATGTGCCAAACAGGACAGAGCATCAGTGATATCATTCACTTTCAAATGTTATTTTCAATGTTATACTTAAACCTTGGAAGAGGTGCAACCCGTCACTCCATCTTTACACTGTCATATCAATATTGTGAAGCAAAGGGTATTATTTTTTAATATTCCTGAGGTCTACTGTGCTATTCTGTGGATCAGGATTGTAGGGTCTGTGTATCTGTGTGTGTGTGTCCGCGTGTGTGTGTCTGTATGTGTGTGTGTGTGTGTCTGTGCGTCTGTGTGTGTGTGTGTGTGGGTCTGTGTGCGTCTGTGTGTGTGTATGTGTGTGTCTGTGTGTGTCTGTGTCTGTGTGCGTCTGTGTGTGTGTGTGTGTGTCTGTGTGTGTGTGAGTGTGAGTGTGTAATTTAATTAAACTGAAGACAGTTGGGCTGCAGGGTGATGAACGTTAGAGTCAAGGTGTGAAGGGCAGACATTTGAAGTGAATAGGGTCAGGTTGGATAATCTACAGGTAAATAAGACACGGGTAGAAATTTGCATTAGAAGATAAGGAATGTTTGTTGCGTTCAGTTGGCAAATTTCAAAAGGGGGTTACAACTGGGAAAGGTCATAAATAAATGAGGTAAAGTCAATAAACATTATTTTACCAGAAAGCGGTGGCTATAAGGAGAACACATATGATTTTTATGTCCTTGAAAAGGTAAATTCCAAAGAACTATAAGAACAATGGGAAAAGATGAAAGAGAAAAAACATGTTTGAAAAGAGGTCAGGAGCTGTGTTGGAGAATGGCCAAGTAAGTCTGCCTACAGTGTGCTCTGTGCTGGTAGAGAGCTGTGAAAAGAAGCAATCTTCAGGCAAACAATTAGCAGTTTTCAGAAAACAATGTTTTGTTTTGAAGTTTTTGGAAGTTTCCACTGCAGAGTGGAAAGGAGAGAGAGACTCATCTGATGAAGGAGCAGTGCTCCGAAAGCTTGTGATACCAAATAAACCTGTTGGACTTTAACCTGGTGTTGTGAGACTTCTTACTGTGCCCACCCCAGTCCAACGCCAGCATCTCCACATCATATTTACATGTAGTTGTGCCACTCTTGGCATTATATGTGATACAAATGTTATGGACTTCTCTTGACCAGCATCCATGACATGATGGATCACCGCTCCAACTCCATAGTTTGAAGCATCACAAGCTCGCCTCAGATCATTGTTTGTGTCACAAGGAATAATTAGTCCATCCCTGGCCAAGCTTCTCTTACATAGAAGACAAGCATTTGTGCTTTGGACCACTCTTTCACATCTTTCTTTAACAACTCATAGTGCAGCTCAGGCAGAGCTCCTGTGTAGAATTGAACCATACCTAGAAAGGATCTAAGCTCAGACATATATTTTGGCTTTGGAGCATTGACTATTGTCTCTCTCTTCTTTGTTTAAGGTTTGTAGCCCCTTTTAATTGATTTTCAAACCAAGGTAGACTACCTTGGAATTGCACAAAAGCACATTTGCTCATTCTCATCTTCACATTGTGATCATTGAGCATTTTTAACACTTCATCCAACAATTCACCTGTTGCAGTCATGATCAGCACATCATCCTGATTGCAAAAGTAATGCAGCACTTGAAAATCTTAATCATGATAGCATGGAAGACCTTTGGAGAAGAAGTCACACCAGAGGGCAGATTCGTGTAGGAATATAACACGCTGTGCGTGTTTATTGTATGTATCCTGCTGCTGACTCTCTTGACCAATGCTGAGCTGTGCACAAACATGGAACAAATCCAACTTTGTGAACAACTTGGATCCCACTAAATCCACATACAAATCTTGAGAGGTCAGTAATGGATACTACTCTGCATCCGCTTCCTCATTAATTGAGACTTTGCAGTCCCCACAGAGCCTGATGATTTTGTCTGACTTGTGCACTGTTATAATTGGGGTTGCCCAGTCCCTGTGATCAGTTTTCCCTCACAAACCATTTCTCTCTAGCTTCTTTAGCTCCACTTCAGTCTTGGTTTAGAGAGCAGGAACAGGCTCAGTCTTTTGATGTATTGGTTTTGTGTAAGGTTTGATACAAATGTGCACTTTCACACTGATTATACCTTAAGTGTTCTCAAAAATATTGTTGTAACTATTCAAAATCTGATCAAGTCTTTTGGTCAGCTCAACTTGGAAAACATGCTTCCAGTCAAACTTCAACTTACAAAACCAGTCTTTGTGCATTACCATTGCCTTGTTGACATACTTTGCTACAAAAATGAGCAACTTGAAGGACTGGTTCTTATGTTGGACATTGGACTCCATTTGTCCACACATTTCCACCAACTCGCCAGAGTAGGTTTTCAAATGAACCGTACTCTTGGTTAGAGGCACATCACTGAATTTGCTCTCAAAAGTGTCTCTACTCATAATGGAGCAATCTGCAGTTTTTTCAAGGCGCATATTGATTTACTAATACTTCTGTACAAAATTCTCTGTAATTTGAGTGATTGCTAATGGCATGAATGCTGTGCAGCTCTAGCTCCTGGTTGCTTAGGCACTCTGGATTCACTTCAAGATTGTGAACTTCACCCTCATGACGTCACCATTTTCCATTACCACTGGGATAATTTCTCATCCCTGCTTTGGCCTTCACTCAGCAAGCAGTTGCAATATGCCCTTTCTTTTGGCAATTAAAGCTGTACTGACTTACCTGTGCTGATTGAGGAAAAGAATATTTGAGGACCAGGATCTTAAACCCAATACTAAAGTCATGGTTTGCCACGCAGCAGTGACCCCTGTGATCTGATATGCTTCAGGCTCTTGGACAGCAGGCATTGCATCAGCAGTGCCTTCACAAATCCTCCAACTTTAATGTCAGGAAAGGTGGTCCAGCAACAGGGTCTTCTCTGAAGTCAACATGACCAGCATCGAAGTGCTAATCATTCAAAACTAGTTCTGCTGGAGTGGGAGGGGCATGTCATTCCTATGCTTGATACCAGACTCCTGATCTGCTCAGAGTTTGGTCATGCTGAAGACACCCAGGAGGTTGGTGGAAACACTTCAGGGATCTCCTCCAAACATGCCTGAAGATATCAAATATCCCTGCTGACTCTTGAGTATCCCTGGCTAAAATGGAACAACATTTGGCACGATGAAAATACAAGTTGCACAGTCTGGATCTGCTGTTTCCTCAGTTGAGTGTGCTGCTGCAGGGTCCCAATGTGTATCTGATTAGAATCTTTGGTTAAGAGGACATTTTCAACTACCGACAGGGCTGTTTTTGGACAGTCTACTGTGTCACTGTTGATTTTATAAAAGGGGCAACTTGGCTCAGTTCAGGGGAGATGTGGAAGGTTAGAAACATATGAGAGGACGAACAACATTCAACTGACTAAAATGGAAGGTTTATTTGTGAAGGTGCTGAACACATCGAGAGGCTTCATTGGCTACACACAGAGGCAAAGTTGTGGTGTTGGGGTTTGCACAAACCTCCAAGCATCTCAACTGCCCAATCCCTTAAGCACCACCTAACCCGGAGGTGGCAGAGTCTGCAGATTGTTCAATGGACTTATCAGGACTTATTGAACTGGAGTGGATTAAGTCATCCTCAATCCTGAGGGACTGTCTAAGAAGAAAAAACCCGTGCTGTATCGTTACCATTACAGCAATAACAAGTGACTAAATTGTTTTCACAAGCATTCTTCTAGATCTCTGCCAACTTGGAGGAACCGTCTGGCTGTGGACAGAAGCTGTACTAGTCACTGCCTAAGGGATGAAATTGCAATCATTGCTTGATGCCATGTCCATGGAAAGAACCAGCTTAAGCACTAGCTTAAATGTAGGACTTTATATGTTCAGTGACTCGCTTGAATTTTTCATCCAACTGTTCACACACAAATCTCTTCCATTATGTATAGTCTAAGAAATCATCAAAATTGCAATGTAATGATAAATTCTTCGGAGCTACTGTGCACTCACTGACTGTTTCCCTACTTTTCTGATTTCTGCTTCCAAACTTGCAGCTTTCCACCATCTCTGGTGACTTAGGGTTGAAATGTTCCCTTAACTCGATAATGATTATTTTGAATGCCATATTATTTGCCTTAATTGCTGGGAGCAAGAAGATTTGTTAGCATGCCATACACTTCTGGGCCAATTTCCATGAGCAACTGATCCGCGATTAATTCACACGGGAGGCTAGAACGTACCCGGGAATAAAGGCTTTTATTCACGACAAATAGGAGCACACTACTTAACAATATTATCCCAGACAAAAGACTGCTAGGAAGTAGCAGTGACCTTTATACCCCTGTAAGAAGGCGGAGCCGAATGGAGTGTACCACATAAACAATAATAACAGGTGGAACACCCAAACCCTAACCCCAACAGTAACAAGAGTAACATATGTACAAGTACCCATAGTGGTAACCATCTATGGTTCACCACATTCACCCCTCCTTTAAAAACAAAGACCGGTGGGGTAAGAAAACAATACGAACTGTCCACATGTTCACAAGTTCAGCCGTTTCGGGGGTCCGCACCGTCTCTGCGACTCCGCAGCACTGGCTCCAGTGCCGGTTCTGGTGACCGTGGTGACGACTCTCTCTCCGAGGTGGTGTCCACTGATTCCTCCAGTTCCTCTCCCGACTGCCGACCTCGAGATGGCGACAATCCCCTGGACTCAGGCAAGCTGCACACGGGAGTAAGAGGGTTAAGTTGAGGTCCCGTTGCTGTTCACGCCGTGTCAGGAGGGGAGAGAATGGGCAAAGGGATCCTAACCAGGGGTGCGGGGGTGATGGGGGCTTCCAGGTCCCCTGCAGGTGCCAGATCTCTGATAGAGACCGTGTCCTCTCGCCCGTCAGGATATGCCACATAGGCATATTGAGGGTTGACGTGGAGGAGATGGACCTGTTCAACCAAAGGGTCGGACTTGCGGGCCCTAACATGCCGCCGCAGGAGGACAGGTCCTGAGTACATCAACCAAGACGGCAGTGAGGTCCCAGAGGAAGACTTCCTAGGGAAGGTAAACATCCGCTCATGTGGGGTAGCGTTGGTTGCCGTACACAGGAGGGACCGGATCGAATGGAGCGCATCAGGAAGTACCTCTTGCCAACGGGTGACTGGAAGACCCCTAGACCTTAGCGCCAGTAAAACAGCCTTCCAGACTGTAGCGTTTTCTCTCTCGACCTGTCCGTTACCCCTGGAGTTTGTAACTTGTAGTCCTACTTGAGGCAATTCCCTTAAAGAGCAGGTATTGCCTCAAGTCGTTGCTCATAAACGACGAACCCCTATCACTGTTGATATAACTGGGGTAGCCGAACAGAGTAAAAAGACTCCGCAGGACTTTGATGACCGTGGCAGAGGACATGTCAGAACAGAGGATGGCAAAGGGGAATCGGGAGTATTCGTCAACAATGTTGAGGAAATACACGTTCCGATCCGTCGAAGGGAGGGGCCCCTTGAAGTCGACACTCAGTCGTTCAAAAGGGCGAGTGGCCTTAATGGGGTGTGCCCTGTCAGGCTGGTAGAAGTGCAGCTTGCACTCTGCACAAACCTGGCAGCTTCGAGTTATCGACCTGACATCCTCTATGGAATAGGGCAGATTCCGAGCATTTACAAAATGGAAGAGCCGAGTGATCCCCGGATGGCAGAGATCATTGTGGAGGGCCTGTAACCGGTCCTCCTGCACACTGGCACATGTTCTACGTGACAGGGCATCTGAGGGCTCATTGAGCTTCCCTGGACGGTACATGATATCATAGTTGTAGGTGGAGAGTTCGATTCTCCACCTCAAGATTTTATCCTTCTTAATTTTTCCCTTTAACGTGTTGTTGAACATAAAGGCCACGGATCTTTGGTCCGTGAGCAGGGTAAACCATTTGCCAGCCAAATAATGGCGCCAATGCCGTACGGCCTCCACAATGACCTGAGCCTCTTTCTCCACAGAGGAGTGCCGAATTTCAGGGCCTTGGAGGGTGCGAGAGAAAAAGGCGATGGGCCTGCCCGCCTGGTTAAGTGTGGCGGCCAGGGCGAAATCAGATGCATCACTCTCCACCTGAAAGGGGATGGACTCATCGACAGCATGCATTGTGGCTTTCGCGATGTCGGCTTTTATCCCTTCAAAGGCTAGGCGAGCCTCTGCTGTCAGGGGAAAAGAGGTAGATTTTATGAGCGGACGGGCTTTGTCCGCGTAATTGGGGACCCACTGTGCATAGTACGAGAAGAAGCCTAAGCATCTTCTCAGTGCTTTGATGCTAGTGGGTAGGGGAAGTTCAAGGAGGGGACGCATACGGTCTGGATCGGGGCCGATGACCCCGTTTTCCACCACGTATCCGAGGATTGCTAGGCGGTGCTTGCTGAATACGCACTTCTCCTTGTTATAGGTCAGGTTCAGGAGAGTCGCAGTGTGTAAAAACTTCTGGAGGGTGGTGTCGTGGTCCTGCTGGTCATGGCCACAGATAGTGATGTTGTCCAGGTACGGGAAGGTAGCCCGTAGCCCGTTTTGGTCCACCATTCGGTCCATCTCACGCTGGAAGACCGAGACCCCATTAGTGACGCCGAAAGGGACTCTTAAAAAGTGGTAGAGACGGCCATCCGCCTCAAAGGCCGTGTATTTGCGGTCCTCTGGGCAAATGGGGAGCTGGTGGTAGGCTGACTTCAAGTCGATGGTGGAGAACACCCGGTACTGCGCAATCTGGTTGACCATGTCAGATATGCGCGGGAGAGAATACGCGTCCAGCTGCGTGTACCTATTAATGGTCTGACTATAGTCTATGACCATCCGGGGCTTGTCTCCAGTCTTGACCACCACGACTGGTGCTCTCCATGGGCTAGTGCTAGGTTGAATGACCCCTTCCCTGAGGAGCCGCTGAACCTCAGATCTAATAAAGATCCGATCCTCAGCGCTGTAATGCCTGCTTTTAGTCGTGATGGGCTTGCAGCCTGGCACGAGATTTTCGAATAGGGAAGGCGGGGTAATTTTAAGTGTTGAGAGGCTGCATGCGGAGCGCGCTGGACAATTTGGTGGCTGCTGTTCTCCCACTGAAAGTGGAGGGAGTGGCCCATCGTACTGCAGGGTCACACTCCTCACGTGGACCATAAAGTCTAGCCCCAAGTGAACCGGAGCGCAAAGGTGCGGTAGCACGAGGAGCCTGAAGTTCCCGTAGACTGTGCCCCGCACTGTTAGAGTTACCACACAGCTCCCAAGAATGAGGACAGATCGGGACCTCGACGCCATGGAGATTGTCTGCCTGACAGTTTGCACATGGAGAGCGCACCGTTTTACTGTATCCGGGTGGATGAAGCTCTCCGTGCTCCCGCTGTCAAACAGGCAACGCGCCAGGCGCCCGTTTACCTCTATGTCCATCATGGACTAGTCGAGTCTGTGAGGCTTGGCCTGGTCCAGGATGATTGACGCCACTGTTGGATCCCGAGCGTAGCTGCAGGCAGTTGAGATAGCCGACGACAAGGACCCCTGCTGGTCCCCTTCGGCCGGTGTCGACCAAAGTGGCTGCGCCCATGAATCGCACACGGTTGAGGATGTTGAAAATGGCGGCACCCGCAGGTTGCACGTGGCTGGCGTCGTCGTCATAGGAAATTGCGGCGCCCGTGGATCGCACGTGGCTGAAGACATCAACGAGGCCGGAGACGAGGAGATGGATCCTGGGGAGTTGCATGCAGCACTGCTGGGCCTGGAAGGGGTCTTCGCTCGGCACACCTTTGCATAGTGCCCTTTCTTTCCACAGGCGGAGCAAAACACCGCCCTGGCCGGACATCTTTGGCGAGGATGCTTCGCCAACCCGCAGAAGTAGCACCGTGGGCCTCCGGGAGCTGCCGCAGCCGTCAGGTCTGAAGTTGGGAGCATCATGGCGCAGTTCCGAGGAGCCGCCGAGTACAGCTGAGGCGGCAGCTGTGCCACGCTGTTCCCACGTGGTCGGTGGGGTAGGCTTCGAGACTTCTGGAGGCCGTTTCCATTGCGTCGGCCAATTCTACCGTCTTAGCCAGGTCCAGGTTACCCTGCTCTAGCAGCCGCAGGCGGATATAGGATGAGCCGATTCCCGCCACGAACGCGTCCCGCATGAGGTCGTTGGTGTATTGAGTAGCCGACACCGCCTTGCAGTTGCAGGCTCTGGCTAGCTGTTGAAGTTCACGCAGGTACTATCCCGTAGTTTCGCCGGGCTGCCGCCATCGAGTGGCTAATAGGTGACGAGCATGAATTTCATTCAGCTGTTTGTTATACAGCCTCTTGAGCAAGTCGATAGCATCTTTATAATTTTGGGAATCGCGAATTGTTGCATACACAGTGTCGCTCACCCTGGCGTGGAGGACCCGCAATCTGTCAGCGTCGGACTGGACTGCTGCCGAGGTCTCAACGTAATCCTCGAAGCACTTCAACCAATGGTCGAAAGTGTTCGACGCCCCAGCGGCACGCGGATCCAAGGTTAGCCGATTGGGCTTTACCATCTGCTCCATTTTGTTAGAACAAAATTTTCAGTATTTGTCGTGAATAAAATTGATGCGCGATTAATTCACACAGGAGGCTAGAACGTACCCGGGAATAAAGGCTTTTATTCACAACAAATAGGAGCACACTACTTAACAATACTATCCCAGACTAAAGACTGCTAGGAAGTAGCAGTGATCTTTATACCCCTGTAAGAAGGCGGAGCCGAACGGAGTGTACCACATAAACAATAATAACAGGTGGAACACCCAAACCCTAACCCCAACAGTAACAAGAGTAACATATGTACAAGTACCCATAGTGGTAACCATCTATGGTTCACCACAGCAACATTGCTTTCTTGTGCTCAAGAATTATGTTATTCTGAGTCTTGACCTCTTCACTTCTACCTTCACGTGCCAAATGTTGTTAATGCTGAAAAACATGTCCACTCTTTCACTTTACAAGCATGATATTTTTCAAGCCCTCTCATATGTTTCTAACCTTCCACATCTCCCCTGAACTGAGCCAAGTTGCCCCTTTTATAAAGTCAACAGTGACACAGTAGACTGTCCAAAAGCAGCCTTGTCGGTCATTGAAAATGTCCTCTTAACCAAAGATTTTAACCAGATGCACATTGGGACCCTGCAGCAGCACACTCAACTGAGGATCAGACTGTGCAACTTGTACTTTCATCGCTACAAAAATACCCGGGCTGGGATTTTTCACCTTCTCATTTCACAAGAGTAAATTTAATGCAACATTATATGCTTAAACATCATATCATGTTAACATAATTTATGATGTATACTCACTGAAAGCAATAAATCAATCTAGTGTAGGTTTTAAATTTGGGTGATGGCGTTAAACATATGATAGTGAATCGTCAGCCCATTTTACATCTTTCCCAATTTGTATTTGCAGATAAATCAATCCCAGCTATATTGGGCTGTACACTTACTCCTTGATTTATACAACAAAACTGATATTTCTGTCGCAACTTTCTTGTCATGAAATGTCTCAAGGCACTTTGCAGGACCATTATAAATCAAAATATGACACTGAGACACATGAGGAGATGTTAGGTTAGATGACCAAAAGTTTGGTTAAATAAGTAAGTTTTAAGGATTGAGGCTTTGCTGAGAGCCCAAACTTCCATTAGTTTGTTGAAACAGGTGCACAGAAGAGAAAACATTGCTTGATTGATAGGTTTATAACCTTGTTTCTTTTATGATCTATTTTGTCACTGACTCTAAGTTTATTTAAACAAGACAAAGAAGTGTCAGGTGATTATTGTTTCTGTTACTGATACTTGAAAGGTTTGGTTGATTGACATTTTTATAGGGTTATAGTAACAGCAATGCTTTCTAAAATTATGAATGACTTTTTTAAGCATTTCCATGCATGCCATTGATTTATTGATTCTATACAGCGTGTACTCTTGTTGAATGCACGTGGAAATGCAATGAGTTGACATGAAGGATATCGGGGCCACTGGGATGGGTGTGGGCTGTATAAGTTGGCATGGATGGAATGAGAAGCCATTGGGGTGAATGATGGACATGGATTGGCATGAGTTGTCAGGGATAGGGAGTTGGTAGGGTGGTGAGAGAGTGTCAGGATAAGGGTTAGAAGGCCTAATATTTAATAAGGCAACTGAAACCGAGTCTCAGAAAACAGGGCAGGCCTTGTAACAAGATCATCTCAATGCCCAGCAGTCCCTGTTGGCACCTCTGCTCTGTGTCTGTGGGCTCGGTTCTATCCCACACAATTTCCCTTCCCTTAGCTCTTATACCACACTCCCCCACTGCCAATCCAGATGGAAAATATTGCCATACGGGAACTTCTTCCCAAGGCAGGTGCACCAAACTGTGAAATTTCTCCACTTGAGATATTCGACTCTACGATGAAAAGTTGGGCTATTAACTCTGTTTGTCTCTCCACAGATGCTGCAAGAGCAGCTGCTCAGTATTTCCAACATTTAACTATAAGTAGATAAGTCCCTAGGGCCTGATGGGATCTACCTCAGAATACTGAGGGAGGCAAGGGTGGAAGTTGCTGGGGCCTTGACAGAAATCTTTGTATCCTCATTGGCTACAGGTGAAGTTCCAGAGGACTAGAGAATAGCCAATGTTGTTCCATTGGTTAAGAAGAGCAGCAGGGATAATCCAGGAAATTATAGGCCAGTGAGCCTTACATCAGTGGCAGGCAAATTATTGGAAAAGATTCTTAGGAACAGGATTTACTCACATTTGGAAACAAATGGACTTATTAGTGATAGTCAGCATGGTTTTGTGAAAGGGAGGTTGTGCCTCACTAACTGATTGAGTTTTTCGAGGAAGTGACGAAGATGATAGATGAGGGAAAGGCAGTGGATGTTGTATATGTGGACTTCAGTAAAGCCTTTGACAAGGTATCTCATGGTAGACTGGTACGAAATGTGAAATCACACAGGATCAGAGGAGAGCTGGCAAGATGGATACACAACTGGCTTGGCCATAGAAAGAAGTCTCACAACACCAAGTTAAAGTCCAACAGGTTTATTTGGTAGCAAATACCATAAGCTTTCAGAGCGCTGCCCCTTCGTCAGATGGAGTGAAAATCTGTTCTCCAACAGTGCACAGAGACACAACATCAAGTTACAGAATACTAATTAGAATGTCCACCGATCACTGAAAGTGGCAATGCAGGTGGATAAGGTAGTCAAGAAGACATATAGCATGCTTGCCTTCAACAGTCAGGACATTGAGTATAAAAATTCACAGGTCATGCTGCAGCTGTACAGAAGCTTTGTTAGGCCTCATTTAGAATATTGTGTCCAATTCTGGTTGCCATGCTACCAGAAAGATGTGGATGCTTTGCAGAGGGTACAGAAGAGGTTTACCAGGATGTTGCCTGGTCTGGAGGATATTAGCTATGAGAAGAAGTTGGGTAAACTTGGTTTGTTCTCACTGGAATGATGGAGGTTGAGGGGTGACCTGATAGAAGTTTACAAGATTATGAGTAGCATGGACAGAGTGGATCATCAGATGCTCTTTCCTAGGGTATAAAAGTCAAGTACTAGGGGACTTAGGTTTAAGGTGCAGGGGGAAAAGTCTAGAAGAGATGTGTGAGGCAAGTTTTTTACACAGAGGGTGGTGAATGTCTGGAAGGGGAGATGGTGGGAGCATGTACGATAGCAGCATTTAAGGGGCAACTAGGCGAATACATGAATAGGATGGGAATGGAAGGATACGGATTCCATAAGTGAATACACATTTCCAGGCAGTGCATTCCAGATCCGAACCACTCGTTGTTTGAAAATGTTTTTTTCTCATGTCACATTTGCTTCTTTTGCAAATCACTTTAAAATCTGTGTCTTCTCACTCTCGATCCTTTTACGAACGGGAACAGTTTCTCCCTATCTACTCTGTCCAGCTCCCTCATGATTTTGAATATCTCTATCAAGTATCCTCTCAGCTTTCTTCTCTTCAAGGAGAATGGTCCCAACCTCTTCAATCTATACTCGTAACTAATTGAGATGCAGATTTACCACCTTGAGTCAGTGGAGGAGTCTTAGCTTGGTGCTTTGCTTTTAATGACCTAGCCAAAATTAGAAAGGTAACATCTAAAGGACACTTGAGTTGAGTATGAATGTCAGTCAGGGGCATGAATCAAAGATAGGCCGCAGTTCATGATGCATTAAGTAGCTTTACCAATGGGTCAACTTATTTTTAAATCGGAGTTATAAATGTTCTCATTTTGTTTATGAGAGACAATGAAAAATCTACAACCTTGGATAATCAATCTGCCTGATGAAAGAGAAAAGAGTCAGGCGTTAATAGATAATGATGGATTGTAAGGGTCACCATGACTGCAAAATGGATTCTTGATGGATTTGAAGGTGTGCATATTTCTGTATCATGGATATTTTAATGTAGGGAGAAGAAGAAAGATAAACCTGTGTAAGATCCAACTAAAATTTATTTCAAATTGGTTCAGTCTTTAATGGGGAATTTGATCATTAAATGCAAAGGACATCTGGAATTACATTGAATAACTATTGTCGCATATGCTATCTCCAATGAAGGGTAAAAGATAAAAGGGCATCAATCAAGCTCTTAAGACCCATGTGGTTTATCTGTAATTTCGAACACAAGCAGGTTTATGATAGAACAATTTATATGGTCTTTAATTATTGCCTCAATACCAACTGCAGTTGAGTTGCCCATAACAAAAATGCAGTTGAGATTGGATAGTAAAACCAATAATAGTTCAGTTAGTCATGAGTATCTGAGCTGTTCAAACAACATTATCCCAAATTTAATCCATGGTTTGTGTTCATGTTTGAGGAGCAACAACTGGGGGAAGTGAGAGTGACTCCCCTTGACATCAAGGCGTCATTTGGCTAAGTGTGAAACGTCTGGTCAATGTGGAGTGGGGGTTAAATACCCAGCCCTGGAAAGGGATATTTTTAATCATTTGCAGAACAGTGGGTTTGCGTTTTACTGATGGTGGATTTGGGGCTTGCGTCACACATTGCTGAGGGGGCTCAAGGGCAGAGATATTGCAGGAGATGGAGGTTTCCAACATCTTTAAAAAACGGGATTGGCTGTATCTCACTTTAGAGAGGAGCTGTGATTTTTCTTTTTCAGCAGGTCATAGAGATCAATTGCTTTGGGGTCTCATATTGGCGTTCTGTGCCTTCTGTGGGTTTGGGGATTGCTATCTTCAAAGTTCTCTGTGGTGGGGATGAGAGTTAAGCATGTCCATCACGGCGATGATTGAGGTTGAGAGCTCTGTGATCATAGGATTTGGGAATTCATGTTTTTATTTTGGTATCACCCAATCTTTTGAAAATGACTTCCATTGTGTGTACGCCACTGTAACTCAAAAGGAGCACAACATACAAAATCAAAGCTGCTGTACAGAAAAATGCTCGCATCAGAGCTGAACTGAAAGATTTAAAGTGCAAAAGCTACAAGAAACAGACTGAAGAGCAGAAGAAGCAGTTGAATGGTGAAGAGGAGACATTGAAAAGAAAAGTTGTGGGACTTTCCAAGCTGCAGACAGAGAAAAGACAGAAGTAAGATCGGAAACTGTAAACCTGACCCTGAAATGCAAGGAACTAGGAGGAGAGAAAGCACTGGATGTCTCAGATGTGCTGAGAACTGAATGAAAAGATTCATAAGTTTACAAAATGATTTGAGAATAAAACTGCAAATAAATGTTTGGCAGTGAAACAAGTGAAAATGAAGGTTCCATTTGCAAAATGTATTTTTTTATTCATTCATGGGATGTGGGCTTCACTGGCTAGGCCAGCATTTATTGCCCATCCCTAATTGCCCTTGAAAAGGTGGTGGTGAGCCGCCATCTTGAACCCCAGCAGTCCATGTAGTACAGGTACACCTATACACCTACAATGCCATTAGGGAGGGAATTTCAGGATTTTGACTCACCGATAGTGAAGTAATGGTGATATATTTCCAAGTCAGGTTGGTGAGTGTCTTCGAGGGGTACATCCAGATGGTGGCATTTCCAGATATCTGCTGCTCTGTATACTTCTGGTAAAAACATGGCAGTCCCCTCAGAAAGAAAGTTTGAGTCCACTCTACAAAGGAAGAGGACAAACCCAGAGTCTGAAAAAAAAACAGACGTGTTGTTAACAAAGCAAAAGACACATCTCAAAGTGGTGAAAAAAGCAAATCAAATGGAAATAGCAAAGTGCCGTAAACAGAATGCTACCCCCATTCCTTTTCACATGACAGACCAAGATGTGGAAGAACTGTCAAATCTCAAGATGACCTGAATTTGTAAAGTTAGAGACTCGAGGTAGGGGAGAAAGGATAGCAAGTAAACAGTTTATTGTAATACTCAATTGAAAGGAAGGAAAGTTTTCTTTGGAGAAGAAAGGGGATATTGTGTGCATGCCATTGTAAAGATGCTCAGCAGAACAAGGGTTAACATGGGACCAGAGAATAGCACCACCTACAGTATGCTGTTAAAAGTCACATGGCAATAGACTCAGAGACAACATTCTGGAAGCCTACCTGTATAGAGAAGCAATAACCTGAGATATGTAAATGGTTCATGACTAATGATAAATGGTTCATGATTAAATATACAAGTCTCAAGATCTCATCATTGAGACATCTAAAGGAACCCATATTACAATACCTTTTACACAGTAAAATATTCCAAGGTGTTTCACAGCAGTATTATGAAATAAAATTGCTAATAAGCCGCATAAGGCAATATTAGGGTCAATGACCAAAATCTTTTAAGAAGCGCCTTCAAAGAGGAAAAAAAATGGGGGGAGGTTTAGGAAGAGGATTCAACAGCTTTGGTGGAGTATCCTATGTTCTATATTGACTGATCACTTTTCCATGTGTTGTGTGAATCTTGATAGTATTTGAAGTCTATTTGACTAAGGGGAGTATCACAGCCAAGCTCTGCTATGCTCATCCCAGTGTCAACATAAGCACTTCCGGAAGCAATCTCTATTCATCAATCAAGGCAGGGATCACTGGGTGAGTTGCTCCTGTCTAAAACAGTAGGGCTGTGACCACAGAAGCACTCCACTGCTATTCCAGCTTGAGATTAGCACAGAAATGAACCTGGGACCTATATAGGGCTTGAGTGTTCACTGAGGCATCTGAACAGCTGATGAGAATAATTTGTAGGCTTACATCAATCCATAAAATTTGCACGGCTTTGAAAATATATTTTACAAGTTGAGATGTCTCTTTGTTCCTTGCAAGAGTGTGCTCTGAACAAGTTGATAGCTTTGTAAGCTTTTAATAAATGTACTCAGCTCATCCGCTGCAATTATACTTGGAGATTTTATATAGTAATTTGTTGCTTCAATTAAGCTGCATTAATGTATAGCTGAGAATCATTAGTCTATTCATTCAACATGGGTGCTGAATGTCCCATTATGACCTGATAGACTGGCTTCTGAAAACTCTTTTCATCGAGTGCTTAAGGTTTTTAAGCAAAAGCAGTTCTCACTGGAGAACAATGTGTAAAACCATTGGGGGAGAATCCATAAACCACCCTGTGGTGTTGGAACCAATACAATACTCATTAAAGGGCCAATTCCTGCAAAATGGGTCTTTTAAGGCATTTCCTTTTTATGGTGTCTTTTTATATTCTATAGTTTGAATAAAGATGAGTGAAACCTTTATGATTCTTTTTTTGTATTTGCATTTTGTAAAAAAAAGTAGCTTAATGAGCTGTTCCCTCCCTTCCCCCATCTATTGTTGTTACCACATGGAAGCCTGAAATGCGCTGAAAGCTTCCAAGAAAATTTATGATCCATGGTGAAATCTCTTCCCGGACTAGTTCTGGAAATAAAGGTTTTGCGGTTTTAAATATTCCTGGATTGCTTGAAACCCTGGGTTATATGATACCATTCTATCCCATGCAGCTTGGTAACCAAGTGCTAGTGGCTGAAGAAACCTATTTGTTTATTTAAACGACAAAAGCAGAGCAAACGCCACAGCTGCCCCTCTATATTATACAGAGCATGGCTTGTAAAAGCAAAAAGGCTCTGTGCACAGCAGCCAAATGCTATTTGTTGTTATGAATTGGTGAGTCACAATCAGTGCCTTTTTAAAGAGATTTTTATAAAAGGATATTGAAAGAAAACAGCAGCAGACGATCCTTCTGTCAGACTTACTTTATCAGATGCTGACTGACCGGTCATGCATTTCTAGCATCCATTTTATTTATCGTTTATATTGCATCGATCATGAAGGTTCCTCTCTGTTCACATATTCCCTGTGCTCCACTGATCAAAAGGCATTGGAAAGTTCACACTGGAGTTTATTTGCAAAAGCGGGAGCATGTTTGATTGGAGACAACTTTCTGACTTGGCATTGGTAATTGCTTGGGAAGTAGAAAACAGAGAACAGGCAACATTCTCTAACGAGCAGGATGCAGTGCTCCCCAGGGTAATATACTGGGCTCTTAGCTTTAGGCTGGTAAATATCAATGACAAGATAAAAGAATAGAGAGTTGTACATCCAAATTTGCAGGTGATGCCAATTTAAGAGGCGCAGTAAGTTGTGTGAACAGTAGCAGGAAGATGCAAAGGGATGCAGCATGGTCTTAATTCTTACCATGATGGAGCGGCTTATTGTTATAGTAAAAGTGAGGGAAGTGGCCAAAAATTGAAGGTACATGGGAATTCCTATATTCATCTGGGCGGGAATGGGGGTAGGGTTTAACGATTCTATGGTTCTATGGTCTCACCGTGTTCATGTGTGTGCCTACATGAACTGCATAGATGTACAAGCCTCAGTGCTGAGGCAGAGATATGTACCGCGCACCACACCTGCAGCTCTGTAGATATGACCTTTCAGTTGGAGCTCTGTGTGGATGAGCCAAGCTACTCATCTTACTGGAACACAGCAGGTCATTGAACTTATTCCTGCACTGAATCCATGACTTTTGATGGCCTCTTGCTGCACTCACCACAGCTGTTATTTGACTCCAGGCTGTCTTATTTGCTGCAGGGGTATCATGGTGGCCAGCAGGATGGAGAATTGTTCTCCTTTTCTGGAGCTCTTCCATCAAATCATGAAGGTCCTGGTCAGAAAATTGCGGGGCAGCTCCCTTCCCCGTGTCTCCTCTAAGAGACATTCTATGAATTAAAATGTAAGGTGAAAAGGGCCATGAACCTTCATAGAAACGTAGAAAATAGGAGCAGGAGTATGCCATGTGGCCCTTTGAACCTGGTCCACCATTCATTATGATCATTGCTGATCCTCCAACTCAGAAACCTGTTCCGGCTTTCCCCTTATATCCTTTGATCCCTTTAGCCCCTAGAGCTATATCTAACTCCTTATTGAATTCTTATTGATTCTGCCATCCCGATGTGCTGCTCTAGCACCAAGTCCCCAGCTGCAGGATTTTTGGAGTCATAATAGCCATGTTGGAAATCGCTGGGTGGGGGTGTGTGTCAGGACTGCCAGCGTAGTGGGGGGCGGGGGGGGCGGGGGGGGGGGGACTGCATCGGGAGGGGGAGGGGTGTCGGTGAGATTGGGATTGGCCCGGGGCAGTGAGAGGGGACATTGGGGCTGGCTCGGAGAGCTCTGGGGGGTCATCGACCAGGGGTGGTGGGGGGAGGGGGTTCGAAGGGGCAGCGATGGAGGGCTCCAGTGACGGCCAGCAATCCGGTGGCTGGCAGTGCAGGCCTGACAGATTGGCGCATGCGCAGTGGCCTGCTCAGCGCTAAGCCGCCGGCCTCTCCAACAGCAATAGGCTCCACCCACTGATTTTCAGAGCGAAACCCGTTAGGGCACTCTGCAGTGCTCAGAGTGTGGGAGATTTGCTCTGAAAATCACGCTAAAAAATTGGTGGGAGTTACTCCAGTTTTCACTCAAATTTTTGTGGTAGAGAATTCCTGAGGCTCCACTGTCTGGAGGAAAAAAAATTCTCATCTCATTCTTAAATGGTCTAACCCACATCCTCAGATTGTGACCCCTGGTTCTGGACTCCCCCGCCACGGGGAACATCCTTCCTGCATCTACCCTTTCAGTGACTGATTACAAGGACATTCAGGTCGCGTTGCACATTCCCCTCCTCAGTCTATAGTTATTCAGATCATAATCTGCCTTCCTGTTTTTTCTACCAAAGTGGATAACATATTTGTGTGAGTGTTCTCATGCATTCACCATTTTCACCATATCATCAATGATTACTGTTAAAGTTTGATGGAGAAAATTATTCTGTGCAAATGTTTGGTGCTATTTATGTGTGGATATGACTCCAACGTAGTATGCTGTGCCCCATGACCACTAACAGTCCTACTGCTTTTCTCCCTCTTAGTCACACTGTTATGCCGTGGATGGGTTACATCAGGTCAGCAGGACCAGGACTGATGTCCTAGTGGGAGTATTTGCTAGAGTGGTTGCAGGGGTTTAAACTAAAATGGCAGGATGGGAACCGATGCAACGAATCAGAGGGAGGGGGGGGGGGCGGAAAGAAGGACAAGAACAAAAGAGAAAAAGGGGAAGAAGAGAAGTGATTGCAGAGAAATTAAGAGCCAGAATCAAACAAGACCACGGTGAAAAATAATGGGAACAGGACAAGGACTATTAAAAAGAAAAGCCTTAAGGCCTTGTGCCTTAATGCATGGAGCATTGGCAATAATGTAGATGAATTAATTGCGCAACTAGATGTAAATCAGTATGATATAGTGGGGATTACAGAGACATGGCTGCAGGGTGACCAGGGATGGAAACTGAACATTCAGCGGTATTCAGTATTTAGGAAGGACAGACAAAAAGGAAAAGGCACTGGAGCTGCATTGCATTGGTTAAAGGGGAAACTAATGCAATAGGGAGAAAGGATTATCCTCCGATGATGTAGAATCTGTATACATAGACAAGGGGCAAAAAACATCAGTGGGGATTATATATAGACCCCCAAACTGTGATGTTGATGTTGGGGATGGCATTAAACAGGAAATTAGAGACGCATGCAATAAAGGAACATCTGCAATTATGGGTGACTTTAATTTGAATATAGATTGGGCTAATCAAATTAGTAACAATATTGTAGAGGAGGAATTCCTGGAGTGTGTACAGGATGGCTTTCTGGACCAATACATTGAGAAATCAATGAATGAAAGGCCATCCTGGACACAGTATTGTGTAATGAGAGAGAAATAGTTGACAATCTGGTCCTTGGGGATGAGCAACCACACTATGGTAGAATGTTTTCATCAAGATGGGGATAGACGTAGTTGATTCTGAGACTAGGGTCCTGCATCTATAGAAAGGAAATTATGATATCGTGAAGCATACATTAGCTATGATGGATTGGGAAACGTTACTTAAAGGGATGATGGTGGATTGGCAATGGCAAACATTCAAAGAGCACATGGATGAACTGCAACAATTGTTCATTCCTGTCTGGTACAAAAATCAAACGGGAAAGGTGGTCAAACCATAGCCAGATAAAGTGAAATTCAGGATAGTACAGATCCAAGGAAAAGACATACAAATTGGCCAGAATAAAGAGCAGACCTGAGGATTAGGAGTAGTTTAGAATTCAGCAAAGAAGGACAAAGAGATTGATTAAAAAGGGGAAAGTAGAAGAACGAGATTAAGCTTGTGGAGAACGTAAAAACTGACTGTAAAAGCTTTACAGTTATGAGAAGAGAAAAAGATTGGTGAACACAAATGTAGGTTTCTTACAGTCAGAAACAGAGGAATTTATAATAGGGAACAAAGAAATGGCTGATCAACTAAATACATACTTCAGTTCTGTCTTCACAAAGGAGGTCACAAATACCGTACCAGAATTGTTGAGGAACACAGGGTTTAGTGAGAGGGAGGAAGTGAAGGAATTTACTATTAATAGGGAAGGGCTGTTGGGGAAATTACTGGGATTGAAGGCTGATAAATTCCCAAGGTCTGATAATCTACATCCCAGTGTACTTAAGGATGTGGCTTTGGAAATAGTGGATGCATTGGTGGTCTTCTTCCAAGACTGAATGGATTCTGAAACAGTTCCTATGGAGTGGAGGGTAACTAATGAAACCCTACGATTGAAAAAGAGAGAAACATGGAATTATAGACCAGTCAGACTGATGTCAGGAGTGGGGAAAACGCTAGAGTCCATTGTAAAAGATTTAATACCAGAGCACTTGGAAAGCAGAGGCAGGATCAGACAGAGTCAGCATGGATTTACGAAAAGAAAATCATCTTTGACAAATCTACTTGAATTCTTTGCGGATGCAACTAGTTGAGTTGATGAGGGGAGCCAGTAGATGTGGTTTATTTTGACTTTCAGAAAGCTTTTGACAAGGTTCCATATAAGATATTAACGTATACAATTATGGATGGGGAGTTGTATTTTGAGATGGATAGAAAATGGTTGGCAGAAAGGAAACAAAGAGTAGGAATAAACCGGTCTTTTTAAAGTTTAAAGTTTATTTATTAGTCACAAGTAAGGCTTACATTAACACTGCAATGAAGTTACTGTGAAATTCCCCTAGTCGCCACACTACGGCGCCTGTTCGGGTCAACCAGCACATCTTTCAGACTATGGAAGGAAACCGGCGCACCTGGAGGAAACCCACGCACACACAGGGAGGACGTGCAAACTCCACACAGACAGTGACCCAAGCCGAATGGCCGGCAGTAACAATTGGGGGACCGCAAGGATGTGCTTGGACTCCAGCTATTCACAATGATTTAGATGCGGGAACCATTCAAGAATGATTTAGACGAGGGAAATAAATGTAATGGGTGGGAGTTTATGGCCTCGCTTGTCCCAAAACCGTAAAAAACGGTCCTTCCCGTGGGCGGCCCCTCACCCAGGCCGACTCCCATGGCGGATGGGATGGTAAAATTTCGGCCAATATCTCCAAATTTGCAGATGGCACAGGTTGGAGGGTGAGCAGTGAGGAGGGTGCAGAGATGCTTCAGTGTGATTTGGACAAGTTGGGTGAGTAGGCAATACATGGCAGTTGCAGTTTAATGTGGATAAATGTGAGGTTATCCATTTTAGTAGCAATAATAGGAAGGCAGATTATTATCTGAATAGCTATAATTTGAGAGAGGGTAATGTGCAACAAGATCTAGGTGTCATTGTACATCAGTCGCTGAAAATAAGCATACAGCTGCAGCAGGTAGTGGAAAGGGCAAATGGTATGTTGGCCTTCATAGCAAGAGGATTCGAGTACAGAAGCCAGGGTGTCTTACTGCAGTTCTGCAGGACCTTGGTGAGGCCATACCTTGAAAACTGGGTGCAATTTTGGTTTCCTTATCTGAGGAGGCATGTTCTGGCTATAGAGGGAGTGCAGCAAACATTTACTAGGCTGATTTCTGGAAGGGTGGGATCGACATGAGGAGAGATTGAGTCGGTTAGGATTGTATTTGCTGGACTTCAGAAGAATGAGGAGAATCTCATAGAAACCTACAAAATTCTAACAGGACTATGCAGGGTAGATGCAGGAAGGATGTTCCTGATGGTAGGCAAGTCCAGAACCAGGGGTCATCGTCTAAGGATACAGGATAAACCATTTAGGACTGAGATGAAACCTTTTCAGTCAGAGAGTGGTAAAGCTGTGGAATTCTCTACCACAGAAAGTAGTTAAGGCCAAAACATTTTGTTTTCAAGAAGGAGTTAGATACAGCTCTTAAGGCTAAAGGGATCAAAAGATATGGGGGGAAATCATGAACAGATTCTGAGTTGGATGATCAGCCATGATCATATTGAATGGTGGAGCAGGCTCGAAGGGCCAAATGGACTACTAATGCTCCAATTTTCTATGTTTCTATATTATGGATTATCATACAAAGCTTTAAATTTCTGGACACAAACATTCTATTAAAATTACCACTCCAAATCATATGACCCTTAACATTTTAGGTTCCAGACAGTGCTGAGTCTCAAGCAAGTTTCTGATAAGGTTAGTGACATTCACAGCCAGCTGGGAAATTCACACATCTCTTTGTTCAAGGGTGGGCCCTCAACAGCAGAACTGTAGCATTCCAGCTGACTCACCTTTCTGTTTCATTACAATGGTTTCTCACTCAAACTACACAGAATGAATTTCAAAGTGTCAAAAGACAGTCCAGATGTGCAATCAACCTTGCCTTGAATAAAGGATTTTTGAACCTGTACGAGTCACATGATGAGCACAGCCGCGTTTCCTGCCTGCTTTTAAAAACAGCAGAAGTTGCTTGCAGAGACAGTTCCAACAAATTCCATCAGAGAAGTTATCCAACTAGCTGCAAGTCAACTACACAGCCAAGGTAATAAACAGAAGTACCTTGTAAGTGGGAGATGGGCTCTCCTCAACATTTTCCAAATTCAAGTTCACCTGAGAACCAACCTCCTGGAAATGCAACTGCAGGAAGCCTCACAACTTATTGAGAATCCTCTGCTGACAAGACCTTCACTTCAACTCATTAAGAAACGACAGGCCTGACGTGAAAGAGAGCCTGAGACAATTATACTTTGTAATAGTATTGTTTTAATCTTCATTTGTATCTAATCTTTGTGTGAGTGACAGTGTACATGAGGCAAGTGAGTGAGGCATTGCATTTTTGTTTAAACCCCCAGACAAGTGTGGGATAATAACTAACCTTGCTTCTGGAATTATTTAAACTGGGGCAATCACTCAGAGGGTAGGAAAATACACACACCTCATAAACGGTGGCACGGTGGCACAGTGGTTAAAACTGCTGCCTCACAGCGCCAGCGACCCAAGTTCAATTCCGGCCTCGGTCACAGTCTGTGTGGAGTTTGCACTTTCTCCTTATTCTCTGCATGGGTTTCCTCCCACAGTCCAAAGGTGTGTGGGTTAGGTGGATTGGCTATGATAACTTGACCCTAGTGTCAGGGGGATTAGCAGGGTAAATGTGTGGGGTTACGGGAATAGGGCCTGGGTGAGATTGTGGTCAGTACAAACTCAAAGGGCCAAATGGCCTTCTTCTGCACTCTAGGGATTCTATGATTCTCTGAAAAAACACACTGATCACGGACAGGGAAAAAAACATGTAACATATGTCACTGGCAGAATTTAAATACAAATGAATGTTACCTTGTGTGA
Source organism: Mustelus asterias (assembly GCF_964213995.1). Classification (NCBI taxonomy): domain Eukaryota; kingdom Metazoa; phylum Chordata; class Chondrichthyes; order Carcharhiniformes; family Triakidae; genus Mustelus; species Mustelus asterias. The sequence goes on from NC_135820.1 coordinate 41,830,659, forward strand.
TCCCAATAACTTTAAAAGGGATACGTTGTTTTTATTTTGGAAGAAGGGGGTTCCCTCTCATAACAATTCATGGCGAGAAGACCCACAGCAGCTTGCATTTATGTGGCGCCTTTAACATAGTAAAATGTTCCAAGGCACTTTATGAGAGAAATATCAGACAAAATTTGACACTGACTACATCAAAAGATGTTAGGGCTGGTCAACACATGGCGGCACGGTGGCACAGTAGTTAGCACTGCTGCCTCACAGCACAGGGTCCTGGCTTCGGATCCCAGCTTGGGTCACTGTCTGTGTGGAGTTTGCACATTCTCCCGTGCCTGTGTGGGTTTCCTCCGGGTGCTCCAGTTTCCTCCTACAGTCATAGAATCATAGAATCATAGAAACCCTACAGTGCAGAAGGAGGCCATTCGGCCCATCGAGTCTGCACCGACCACAATCCCACCCAGGCCCTACCCCCACATATTTACCCGCTAATCCCTCTAACCTACGCATCCCAGGACTCTAAGGGGCAATTTTTAACCTGGCCAATCAACCTAACCCGCACATCTTTGGACTGTGGGAGGAAACCGGAGCACCCGGAGGAAACCCATGCAGACACGAGGAGAATGTGCAAACTCCACACAGACAGTGACCCGAGCTGGGAATCGAACCCGGGACCCTGGAGCTGTGAAGCAGCAGTGCTAACCACTGTGCTACCGTGCCGCCAAAACTCAAACCCATTTTGGCAGCGGTGGGATTCGAACCCATGTCTCCGCAGAGACTGGAGCCTTAATCCAGCGCCTTAGACCGCTCGGCCACGCTACCACTCCCAGTGGAACTCCCACCCACCCAACGAAGGGACAGCCTGTTCCAAAAGCTGGTGGCTTTTGCTACCAAATAAACCTGTTGGACTTTAACCTGGTGTTGTTAGACTTCTTACTACACTTCAAAGTGTCAGAAATATAGGAAAGCAAAGATGAAGTCAATCTTTTCCCTTTAGATTTAAAAAAAAATCTTGATAGCAAGGCCTTTCCCCAAGGGTAGGAGCCAGGTGTCCATAAGCAGCTGCCAATCCATAGAAAGTGCCTTTACCAATCAGCCTTTAATTGACCTTAACATGCAATTAATATACCTTTTTATACCTTTTTCCCACAGGGAATGCTGGAGTATTGTCTCAAAGAGAGAAGCTAGGTTAAACACGACCGCTTCGAAGAGACTCGACAAGAGCAATGTCATAAGAGTTAGTATATCCAGAAGATTTATGCTCATTGTTTTAAGATCAAACTCTGCATTTCTAGTCACATGTCCCAAATGGATACTTGCGTCACAAGACTTTGTTTGGCATACATCAATGGAAAAGAACACACAAGTGTACAGGCCAAAAAATGTTCCAATAATCAACTTTTGATGACCCTGAGATAGTGATTCCACTGTCATTAATCCTGTACAAATATCTGTTATCATATATCAAAAACAGAACATTAGTGCTGGTATAGTCACTGCTACCATAAAACTGTACGGAAGTAGCAGTAGAATGCAAGATAGTACTTGTGACCAGCACTTCACTTATCCATGACCCCTGGAATTTGAAGCCCAGTATTTTTAAATTTGCTCACAAGAAAAATTGAATTGCTGCTATTTCTCCAAGACAGCCTGTGAAATTCGTGAGCAAGTGCCATCATCTTACATCAACATGTTTCTCATTGTATATTGGGAGTAAATCCTTTTTGAAATCAGTCACACCCTAAGTGCCATCTTAGGGTGGGACAGTGGTTAGCACTGTTGCCTCACAATGTCAGGGACCCAGGTTCGATTCCTGGCTTGGATCACTGTCTCTGCGGAGTCTGCACGTTCTCCCTATGTCTGCGTGGGTTTCCTCCCACAGTCCGCAAGACGTTAGCTGCATTGGCCATGCTAAATTCTCCCTCAGTGTACCCGAACTGGTGCCGGAGTGTGGCGACTAGGGGATTTTCACAGTAATTTCATTGCAGTGTTAACAGTGTGACACTAATAAATAATATCTTCAATTCATACAAATTCATAAGTTTTTATTCATAAGCAATTGTTGCACATGTAGAAATAAGCAAACCAGTCCAACAATCAAGTTCCTCAGTGATATGAAGGGGGCAGTCCCTTATTATTCAGATTTGATAGCTGTACCAGGATTATGATATTACATTTAATCAAAATTTCTAATTTTTGACAGAATGAGCCAATAATCTTACATAAAATTATGCGGCAATTTAGCATGAGGCTGAAAAATTAATCAACGAATCCGCCCCCCTATACATTGGGCTCCTGACTGCCGCAGTAAATATTGCAAAACAAGGCAACCAGCTGATTTCCATGCACAACATCAGAGACGAGAAACACCACAAATCTAACACCTTTCTAAACTGTGCTAAACTGTGCCACAAAACATAGCTGCCAGCATCCAGTCCAAGGGTGGAATTCTCCCAAAAAATGTTTTTTTCAGTGGGAGTTCACACTAGAATCTCCCACACTCTGCACTGCAGAGGCCACCAGCGAGATTATCATTAAATTTCAGGGGGTGGGGCCTATTCACACTGGACAGGCCGAAATCAGCAGGTCTCTGCACATGCGCAGTGGCCCCGAACTGTCATCCTCCCCTCTTGTGGTCAGCTCAATCACTGCCCAGCCGAGGACCCCCACAGAGCTTTCCCACAACCCCCCCCCTCCCCCCCCCCCCCCAACGGCCCGATCATGGCCTCCCGTCCATTTGCAGGCCAGCCCTGAACCCTCCCAACCTGCCTGATCTCCGTAAAATACTATTTACAGCTGGGGTCTGGGAGACACAAGCGTGGCGCGAACGCTTGCGGGAATCCCGCGAATTGGTCAAGGCGCGATTCTCCCGGCCCGCTGCACTAAAGAATTAGTGCAGCAGGATGGTAGAATCGCCTCCCCTCCCAAGTGTCCAAAACTCTGCACCGTGTCCTGTATCAATAGTGATTTTACAGCTAGTTATCAACATTCTAGCTCCAGTCTCTGAAAATTGAGAAAAAGGGAGATGGCTTTTATTTGAAAAAAGATGTTTTAGTGCCAGTCACAGATCACAGAATGCAGGGCCAGTTACAATTCCTGCTATTCTAATTCTGGTACGAGTGAATACAAAGCACACTCAGGCATTGTGGGATTTCTATCTTTCACCCAAGTCTAAAATCATTTACATGATAATGAAGAAAGCGAGCAAACTGCTACAACAAGCTTACTGCTAAAAGAAACAGCCTAAATATGGAACTCATAAGACCTTAAGCAAAGAAATTAAACAGAAAATGCAAGGTTTATTTTTCAATGTTTAGGGAATATTATCTATCCTGCTCACCCCCACAGCCTCTGCCCCCCCCCCACCCCTCCCACACACTGATAATATAAACTATACAAAATATTATATATATATATATATGTATATATATACATCATGAAAAGTATTTTGATAACAGAATGAGCGCATGTTGGGTATTTTGGAGCTTATAGTAAATCTAATTCAGCAAAATGCATAACTGCTCCAGTTTTTCTCAAACTCGAAAGCACATGCAAAATACTGTGGATGCTGGAGATCTGAAATGAAAACAAAGTGTTGAAAAAACTCAGCAGGTCTGGTAGCATCTGTGGAGTAATGGGTGGGATTTTCCAGCCCTTCCCACAGGTGGGGATCCTCCAGTCCTGCTAAAGGTGACCTCCCACAGCGGGTTCACCAGCGTGTGGGACAGGTGAGCCACGCGAAACACCGTAGACATTGGTGGGACCTGAAATGGCGAGTCGCCTCTGCCGCTGGAAAACACCCCTTGGTGGGAGGAGTTTGGAAAATCCCACCCTACATTCCGAGCCCAATATGATTCTTCTTCAGAACTGTAAGTAGGAATTTTCTCAAACCCTGCTGATTTGAGATTCTGCCAGAGCAGAGACAGGAAACATCAAAGAGGAGTTATTGCATTCACACCAGGGAACACCCTACTTATCTCAAAAAGTAACTGCAGTTGCTCTCAAAAACAAATAAACTTTTCCATAAAAGGTGGATTCAGAGTCAGGCTTCTAATATTGACTTTACTGGCAATAACAATTCAAAGCAACATGTATTTTTCTCCTTACTTTTCAGCTAATTTTCTAACTCTCTTATGGATGCCCAATGCTTTGTGAATGAAAGAAAAGACTTACATTTATGATGCTTTTCATGATCACAGGATCTCCCAAAGGGCTTTACAGCCAATGAAGTACTTTTGATTAAAGTTCAATAATGTTTCTTCATGGTACTTCTGAAGTTTTTTTATTCATTCTTGGGATGTGGGCGTTGCTGGTTGGGCCAGCATTTATTGCCCATCCCTGAGGGCATTTAAGAGCCAATCATATTGTTGTGGATCTGGAGTCACATGTAGGCCAGACCAAGTAAGGACATTAGTGAATCAGATGGGTTTTTATGACAATTTTAATTCCAAATTTTTTTTATTAAATTCAAATTTCACCATTTGCAGTGGTGGGATTCGAATCTGTGTCCCCAGAGCATTATCTGGATTACTAGTTCAGTGATAACATCACTACATCACTGCCTCCCCTTTTCTAATGTAAGTTATTATAATGGGGTATAGTTACACCTCTCAATTGAGGATTGAACAGTTATTTGGGTCTGTCTTCACAGTGGAAGACAAAAATAACATGCCAAAAATTGATGATGAGAAGGCTACGGCAGGTGATAACCTTCATTATCACTGAAGAAGCAGTGTTACGTAAGCTAATGGAGCTAAAGGTAGACAAGTCTCCTGACCCTGATGGAATGCATCCTAGGGTACTAAAAGAGATGGCAAGGAAATAACAAATGCACTCATAGTAATTTACCAAAATTCGCTGGATTCTGGGGCAGTTCCAGCAGATTGGAAAACAGCAAATGTGATGCCACTGTTTAAAAAAGGAGTTGGACAAAAGGCGGGTAACGAAGGGCTGGTTAGCTTAACTTCTGTAGTGGGGAAAATGCTTGAATCTATGATCAAGGAAGAAGTAGCGAGACATCGGGATAGAAATTGTCCCATTGAGAAGACACAGTATGGGTTCATGAAAGGCAGGTCATGTTTAACTAATTTACTGGAATTCTTTGAGGACATTATGAGTGTGGTGGACAAAGGTGTATCTGGATTTCCAGAAGGTATTCGACAAGATGCCGCACAAAAGGCTGCTGCATAAGATGAAGGTGCACGGCATTACAGGTAAGGTATTAGCATGGATCGAGGATGGGTTAACCATCCTTCCCTGGTCTGGCCTACATGTGATTCCCTGCCCACATCATTGTGCTTGGCTCTAAAATGCCCTCTAAACAAGGGCAATTAGGGATGGGCAATAAAGGCTGCCTAGCCAGAGATGCCCACATCCCATGAATGAATATGTTAAAAAAATTATTGAAGCTGAGGTCAAAGGGGATAGGAGAGATGGCTTTATGAAGAAGTTTTGCAGTAAAGAATCTTTGCATTCCAGGAAAAAAAGGATCATAGCAGCTGGGTTAGTTCACATTATGTTTGCTTCACTGGCCTGCATAGTGTCAGAGGGTTAATTCTTAAGATGGGTTCATCCATAACTCATCCAACCGTAGTCCAGTGCCAAGCAGTAACTGCAACTAGCTTCCAAAAGCTTTCACTAGAGAACTGAGGCTGATCCTAGTGCCAGCTTTTCCAGCTGTATTTTGTTACCTTAAAAAATGTCAACCAAAGCAAAATAAGGAATAAGAGAACAGTTTAAACTTTTCTGCAGGTATGTTCTTTGAAATCTGAGTGTTTAATTTTCGCATATAATCACAACAGAGTGCAAAGGTTTTCAGATGTTACACCACACAATAGTGCATGAGCCAACACATTTTATATTGATGTAGTGACTGATAGCTACAGACTGTCTTCGTATTTTGTTGCCACATTTTTAGTAGTTTTCCGGTAGGAATTGTTCTCGGGAGCTGGCCAGTTTTTAACGATTGACCTGTAGTTCTTATTGACAGTGATAAAAATCCCACGTTGTTGTTTTTATTTTACCCAAGTCCCTTACATGTGTGGCCAAATAATAAATGTTGGTTGTCTGTTCCACCATGTGACACATCACAGCAAGGCCTAATGTTCCCTTTACCCATCACCAATTCACACACAGGCATTTTAAGTTTTTTTATTAGTGTCACAAATAGGCTAACATTAACGCTGCAATGAAGTTACTGTGAAAATCCCCTAGTCGCCACACTTTGACACCTGACCAGGTACACTGAGGAAGAATTTAGCATGGCCAATGCATGTCTTTCAGACTGTGGGAGGAAACCGGAGCATCCCGGAGGAAACCCACCCAGACACAAGGAGAACGTGCAGACTCCGCACAGATAGTGACCCAAGCCGGGAATCGAACACAGGTCCCTGGCGCTGTGAGGCAGTAGTGCTAACCACTGTGCCACCATGTCGCTCATAGGTCAACACATGTAACTGGAGAATACACAGGTTCAGGAACCACAGCAGTTTCTTCTCCCTTCCTAATCCAGGAAATGAGACTAATTGTAATATCCCACCATTGGGCAAACTGAAATAGATTTTCACAGCACAGAGCGGGGTTTAAGCTCCCAGATTCATACAGCAGAGCAGTACAATTCTGATTCACTAGCAAACTTGCAAAATAAAACATTTGAGATTAATTTCAATTAAAGAATTGATATCTCGAGCCTCCCCAATGGCTCAGTGGTTAATTGCAATGTGTAGTGGCACTGAGCTGTACAACAATGATGTGCATTTATATATCACCTTTAATGTAGTAAAGTATACCAAAGAGCTTCACAGAAGTGTGGTCAGTGTAAGAAGATCCAGCAATTTTTATACTAAAGCACATTTATCACAATCAAAACATCCAGGATGCATCTCATCGAAGGGAACAGACCCCAAGTCATATGAAAAACTTCAGGAAGATTGGAGCTGTGCTTCAGATCCAACATTCTGAGTAGAAAGATAAATGCTGTATCTCAATTTTAAGCTGAATTGAAACAGGTAAGAGACCAAGTACAGAGTGGTTAGATGACGAGTGAAAAATTCAAGTGGCACGTAACTGGAATTTTAACATTCCACCCACAGATTGCATGGAAGTGTTCAACAGTGCCATTGCCCAATCTGTGTTTGGCCTTGCCAATGTAGAGGTCACTGCATTGTGAGCAACAACTTACACTAAGTTGGAAGACGTATAATTAAATGGTTGTTTCACCCAGAATAAGTGTTTTGAATCCTGAATGGTGGGAAAGGAGGGGGGTGAAAGTGCAAGTCTTGCCCCAGATGCGCTTTGCATGGAGAGTTGGCAGGTAGAAAGGAAACAGGTGGTGGTGATTGAAAGCAGGCCAGGGTGGTATGGAGGAAACTGTTCATTAAGAACGCTGAAAGGGAAGGAGAGGGGATGACGTTTTATGCTGGCAGTTGTGTTGGAGGATAACTCACTGAATGTGGATTCTGATGGGGTGAAAGGCAAGGACAAGCAATGCTCTATCATGGTTCTGGATGGGATTAGAAGGATTGAGAAGCAAATGACTGAAAAGGGGATGGTTATGGTCTTTATCAATCTCAGCAGAGGAGGGGTCCTCAGTTGAGGTGAAAGGAAAGACATTTTAGCAACTGCAGGTAGTCAGTGCCATACGAGGATATGCTACAGACAAAGAAATTGAAAGAAATAGAGACCTAATAGAAAGTGGTGGGGAAAGAATGTAATTAAGTTCATTGTGGCAGTTGCAGAGCTTGTAGAAGCAGTAAGTAGACAGCCTATCCTTGAAAATGTAGATGGAGAAGTGGAGGAAGGGAGGAAGCAGATATTGGCCGTGTGAAGGTAATGATGGGGTGGAAGGTAGAAGCAAAGTTGATGACAGTTTATTTATTTATTTGTGGCACAAGTAGGCTTACAAATCATTGTAATGAAGTTACTGTGAAAATCCCCTAGTTGCCACTCGCCGGCACCTATTCGGGTACACTGAGGGAGAATTTAGCATGGCCAATCCACCTAACCAGGGCAAGAGAAGCAAATAACACAGGCATCTATATGCTAAATAAAGATGCTACAGAGATGAACATTCTACAGAACCCACAAAAGGGCAACCATAAAGGATTCTTAGGGGGTTCCCTTAGTTCTCCTTTTAGTTGGAGAATGTAAGTAGGTTTAAGGGAAAGTTATTCAATGGTAGAGGAGGGTAGTAGTGTATGGCAATTGGCTGGTCCGGCATTGAAGGAAGGGGAGGAAATCTACACAGACACGAGGAGAACGTGCAAACTCCACACAGACGTCATCCAAGGCTAGAATTGAACCTAGGTCCCTGGCGCTGTGAGGCAGGAGCGCTAACCATTGTGCTACTGTGACTGGAAAAGTTGAGGAAGGGTTGAGGCTGATGTTGGCCATGTGCAGGTAATGGTGGGATGGAAAGTAGAAGCAAAGGTGATGATAGTTTAGGATAAGAGAGGCATGGGGAAATAGAGGTTTAGAGGGGCAGGTTGCCCATTATGTAAATTGAAGGGACTAAAAAGGTGGAGGGCATCTGAAGAGTTATGGATGTAGGTAAAAAATAAATAAACAATGAATGAAAAAAAGTTAAATAAATGCAATGGGATGGAAACAGTTTGAAAGGGTGGGGTTACCAGGGCAGTCCTGTTTGTAGATCTTAGGAAAGGGCATGGTTGGGGATCTATGAGGTTGGATGCCGTTAGGGCGGAAGGTGTGGAGGGTGAAAGATCGCCAGAGGAGATGAGGTCAATAGCAGTCGGAAATGTTGGATTAATCTGCCAACCAGCTCAGTTTGGGAGCTACAGCATTGACATCTATCTGACAATGTGGAAAATTTCCCAGGAAATTGTTCTGTCCACAAGTGGCAGGACAAATCTGATCTGACCAATTACAAACCCCAAAATCTACTCTCGATCATCAGCAAAGTGATGGAACGTGTTGTTCAGCAGCACTTACTCAGCAATAACCTACTCATTGACACTCAGCTTTGAGTTCCTCTAAGGGCACTCTCTTTCTCATATCATTACAGCCTCGGTCTAAACACAAACTAAAGAGCTAAACTCTAGGGGTGAGGCAAGAGTAGATACCCTTGACATCAAGGCAGTATCTGTCTGAGTGTGGCATCAAGGAGCCCTATTATAAGCTGGAGTCGAAGGGAATCAAGGGGAGGGGAAGTTCTTTGCTAGTTGGAGTCATACCTCACACAAAGGAAAATGACTGTCATTGATGAAGGTCAATCATCTGAATACCAGGACATCACTGCAGGAGATACCTAGGGTAATGTCCAAGGCCCAGCTGCTTCATCAGTGACCTTCCATCCATTATAAAGTCGAAAGTGGCAAAGGTCACAACATTCACAATGTTCAGCACCATTCATGACTGCTCAGATGCCGAAACAGTCCATGCCTAAATGCAGCAAGACCTGGACAACATTCAGGCTTGGGCTCACAAGTAGCAATATTCGCACCACACAAGGACCAGGCAATGACCATCTCCAACAAGAAACACTCTATCCATCTCGCCTTGACATTAAATAGCATTACTATCACTGAAGCCCCTACAACCAACATCCTGCGGGTTATCATCGACCAGAAACTTAACTGAACTAACCATGTAGATACTGTGGCGACAAGAACAGGTCAGGAGGCTGGGAATTCTGTGGAGTAAACCCACCTCCTGACTCCTCAAAGCCTGTCCACCCTCTACAAGGCAAAAATCAGGACAGTGATGGAATATTTTACACTTGCCTGGATGAGTGCCACTCCAACAACACTCAAGAAGATTGATATCATCCAGGACAAAGCAGTCCACTTCATTGGCACCCCATTCACGACCTTAAATATCCTCTCCCTCCACCACCGGTGCACAGTAGCAACAGTGTACACCATCTACAAGATGCAGTGCAGTAACTCACCAAGCTCCTTCAACCTTGCAAACCTGTGACCTCTATCACCTAGAAGGACAAGGGCAGCAGATGCATGGGCAACAGCACCACCTGTTCCCCTCCAAGCCACACACCATCCTGACTTGGAAATATATTGCTGTTCCTTCATTGTTGATGGGTCAAAATCCTGGAACTCACTTCCTAACAGCATTGAGCGTGTACCTGCAGAAGATTATCTGCAGTCGTTCAAGAAGATGGCGAACCAACACTTTCTCAAGGACAATTAGGGATGGGCAATAAATGTTGGCCAGCCAGTGACACCAACTTCCATGAAAGAATTAAAAGAAACAATTTATGTACTTCAGCAACTGGTGAGTGACAGCGGGACATTTATTTAGCACCTGCGGCACACCAGCAACATTCCAATGGAAGTCAAACCAGATACTTCACTGCTCAACAGGCAGCCTCTTGTGGTCTGTCTCTTGGTCACTGGGATCCTTAAGTTCAAAAACTGCTCGGATCAACAGTCTCAACAGCATCACCAACCCAGGACATCAAAATTCAAAACCCAGTCTCATCCAATACTTGGTTTCTCTTGAATTCTACAGATGTTAGCCAATTTAATTGACATAATGGGAGGAATTTTCCCATTCCACCCGCCACGGGAATCAAAGCAGGAGGGGGGGGTGCGGACCATGCAGAGGTCCGTTGACCTCGGGGGGGATTTTCTGGTTTTGGGGTGAGTGTGGCTGGAAAATCCCACCCAATATCTATCAAATGCCTTGCCATCATGATGGAGGCAAAATTTGCGAAGGTTATGCAGAAGCAATCTGATGCGCTATTCAGACACGAGGCTTGAATCTCAGTAAATGAAAGGCTTTTATTTACTGTTAACGAAGCTACCAGAACTTATATACACTATCCCAGACTGAAGGGGTCCCGGCCAGAGCAGGGACTCTTATACCTCTCCCGGGAGGCGGAGCCCGACTGGGATGTGCCACAACACTACAGGACAAACTTGTAACAACCCCACCCCAACCCAACAGCAACAATAGCACAACCCAACAGTAACATATGTACATCCTTGTAGTCCTGGCCAGCCCCTGGGAACCAACGATGGTTCACCACACAATCCCAGTCCAGTAAAACAGATTATTTGATCATTATTTCATTGTCAGTTAAGGGATATTGTTGTGCACAAAATTCACTGCTGTCTTTCCTACATTACAACAGTAACTGCACTGTTTCAGTATAAAGATGATCCTGTGCATGTACTCATTGAGTTCTGGGTCATTGTTCACTCCTTCTCCAAAGCATATGAGAAAATGGGCCTTTCACCAACACCTAGAAAACTAAGGTCCTCTCCCAACCAGCTCCTACAATGAAACACCTTCTCCTCATTGATTAAGATTAATGACAAGATCCTGGAAAATGTGCACAATTATTCTCATTTTGAGAGCCTCCGCTTGACGAAGGCAGACATAGGTGACAAAATCCATCATTGCCTCCTATGTGCCAACCCAGCCTTCGGTTGAATGAGGAAAAGAGTACTTGAGGACTCGGTAATAAGGTTATGGTTTAGTGGGCAGCAATGATCTCTCACGCTTCGATATGCTTGTGACATTTGGACAATCTACAACCGGCACTTCAAAGGACAGAGAAGTACCATCAGTGGTATCTCTTCCAAATCTGATGAAAATAAAAGCTGTCCAACAGCAGCATTCTCTCCCACCATTATGTCCAACATCAAGGCCCTAATCACTCAAAGCTAACCCCATTGGCCAAGACATATTGTTTGTATGCCTGTCACCAGACCCCTTAAGTAACTACCCTAACCAGAACTCAAGTCGTGGCAGGATTCTCTCAGGTAGGCATTAGAAGCACCTTAGGGATGTCCTCACAGCATCCCTGAAGCGATCAAACATCTTGACCGACACCGGGTGTCCTTGGCTTGTGACTGACCAAAAATAGAGAAAGATCATTTGAAAAGACACTGAACATTGGGAGACTTCATTGGAAACATGCAGAGGTAAAGGCAAGGTGCTGGAGAGAGCATACAATCCTCCAAGACCCTCATCTTCCCAACTCCTCAGTGCCCCGCATTTAGTAGAATCTGAGGATTACACATGGGACTTATCAACTGCCTCAGAACACCCTCCCCAACCTATGTTTCAGGCTGAATCAGACAGAATGCTGTCTCAGTCCTGACCTTTCAACCCATTCCCTCTCTACCATAAAGACTTTTTACCTTACGTATCCCTGCCCCTGCCTTGGTTCATCTGCTGAAAGCAAGAACAGCAAGAACTTACCTTTATACAGTGCCGTTAATGTAATATAAACATCCCTATGCACTTCACAAGTGCAGACAAAATTTGACACGAATCAGGTGAAGAGATATCCGGACAGGTGAACAAAAGTTTGATCAAAAAGTAGAACCCAGATTATTGCCACAGCAGAGGGCTCTTCTTGTGGCAAAAATGGTGGGTAAAACTGGAAATCCTAAGACTCACCCCCTTCCTATTTTCATAGGGGCTGGAATGGAGATGGGGCAGGGTTCACAGTTAAGGGAGGCAGCTGCCCATTTGAATCATTAGCTGCCTTCACTGAAATGTGATTTTGGTAAGCGAGGAATGTGAAACCTGCTGTGTGCAGATCAGACCAGGTAAGTGCTCGCCTGAACTTGGTGGATTCATTTGGATAATGAGTGTATCCCTTAGGAGAGGTAAGGTACTGTCTTGGATATGGACCTGGGATACCTTCAGCAAAGATAAGGCACCTTTTGAGGGAAGTAAGACACCCTTTGGGATAAACAAAGCACCCTTTGGGATTGTAAAAAGGCAACACGATTGCACATAAAAAGTGCATACTCATTGGAACTATCAAACTGTCAAAGAACTGTCAGTTGTGAGCAAAAGAATTATCTTACTGTCAAAGCTGTCCAATAACTGTCAAAGCTGTCAAAAAACTGTTACGAACTCATTGGAAATATTAAAACAGGCATTGTGTTTGGGCTTCCCGTGTTGGTTAACCAGCAATAACATGATGAGGACCTTTAATGGCAATTAATTGGCCACCTAAAAGCCCCAATTGATGGTGAGACAGGAAGGCTGTCCACTCGCCTACCAGTCAAGGACTTCATTAGGAAGAAGTTGAATGGTAGACATAGGGTCCCCAACCATGATCTTCCTGCCTAATTAAATGCTCCCCATGCCATTAAATTCATCTTGGTGGATGACATCAAATTCCCCCGTGTGTATGTGTCCAAGATATAACTCAAAAACAAACCGCATATGAAGTGTTAATATTCAAATTAGATGAAGGGACTATCCTTGAAATATTTATTTGTCCGTTACCTCTACTGACATACTCGGATTTTCCAATATTTTGTATCTCTGTTTTTCAGATAATAGAATCAATTTCTAGGAGAACTGTATAGAAACATAGAAAACTACAGCACAAAACAGGCCCTTCGGCCCCACAAGTTGTGCCGAACATATCCCTACCTTTTAGGCCTACCTATAACCCTCCATCCTATTAAGTCCCATGTACTCATCCAGGAGTCTCTTAAAAGACCCTATTGAGTTTGCCTCCACCACCACTGATGGCAGCCGATTCCACTCGCCCACCACCCTCTGTGTGAAAAACTTCCCCCTAACATTTCTCCTGTACCTACACCCCAGCACCTTAAACCTGTGTCTTCTCGTAGCAGCCATTTCCACCCTGGGAAAAAGCCTCTGAGAGTCCACCCGATCTATGCCTCTCAACATCTTATATACCTCTATTAGGTCTCCTCTCATCCTACGTCTCTCCAAGGAGAAAAGACCGAGCTCCCTCAGTCTATCCTCATAAGGCTTGCCACTCAATCCAGGCAACATCCTTGTAAATCGCCACTGCACCCTTTCAATCTTTTCCACATCCTTCCTGTAATGAGGCGACCAGAACTGAGCACAGTACTCCAAGTGGGGTCTGACGAGGGTCTTATATAGCTGCATCATTATCCCCGGACTCCTAAACTCAATCCCTCGATTGATAAAGGCCAGCACACCCATATGCCTTCTTAACCACCTCCTCCACCTGCAGGGGTGATTTTAGAGTCCTATGGACCCGGACCCCAAGGTCCTTCTGATCCTCAATAGTAATAAGAGTCTTTCCCTTTATATTGTACTCCTTCATCCCATTTGACCTGCCAAAATGGACCACTACGCATTTATCTGGGTTGAAGTCCATCTGCCACTTCTCCACCCAGTCTTGCATCCTATCTGTAACTTCTGACATCCCTCCAGACTATCCACAACCCAACCAATCTTCGTGTCGTCGGCAAACTTACCAACCCATCCCTCCACTTCCTCATCCAGGTCATTTATGAAAATGACAAACAGCAAGGGTCCCAGAACAGATCCCTGGGGCACACCACTGGTGACCGACCTCCATTTATAAAAAGACCCATCTATACCCACTCTCTGCCTCCTTTGGGCAAGCCAGTTCTGGATCCACAGGGCAGCAGCCCCTTGGATCCCATGCCCTCTCACTTTTTCTAGAAGTCTTGCATGGGGGACCTTATCGAACGCCTTGCTAAAATCCATATAAACCACATCTACCGCTTTCCCTTCGTCAATGTGTTTAGTCACATTTTCGAAGAACTCCACCAGGCTTGTAAGGCACGATCTGCCTTTGACAAAGCCATGCTGAGTATCGTTGAGCATACTAAACCTCTCTAAATGCTCATAAATCTTGTCCTTCAGGATCTTCTCCATCAGCTTACCAACCACTGAGGTCAGACTCAATGGTCGGTAATTTCCTGGGCTATCCCTATTCCCCTTCTTGAAAATAGGAACCACATCCGCAATCCTCCAATCCTCCGGCACCTCTCCCGTCTCCATCGACGATGCAAAGATCATCGCCAGAGGCTCTGCAATCTCTTCCCTCGCCTCCCACAGTAACCTGGGGTACATCCCATCTGGACCCGGCGACTTATCTATCTTGATGCCATTCAAAGATTCCAGCACAACCTCTTTGTTAAAGTCCACATACTCTTTTCAGTCCACCGCAAGCCCACAGTACATCCACCCATGTCCTTCTCCTCTGTGAAAACCGAGGCAAAATACTCATTAAGCACCTCTGCCATTTCTACTGGTTCCGTACTGATTTTCCTGCCTTCACCTTTTATAGGCCCTATTCCTTCACGTCTCATCCTTTTACTCTTCACATATTTATAGAACGCCTTAGGGTTTTCCTTAATTCTGCTTGCCAAGGCCTTCTCGTGACCCCTTCTGGCTCTCCTAATTTCCTTCTTTAGTCCCTTCCTACAAGCTATATACTCATCTAGATCCCTATCTTCGCCAAGCTCTCTGAACCTTTTGTACGCTTTGCTTTTCTTCTCGACTAGGTCCCGCACAGCTTTTGTGCACCACGGTTCCTTTAACCTACCAACTCCTCCCTGTCTGCTCAGAACATTGTCCTGTAGAACCCTAGACAGACATTCCTTGAAAAACTGCCACCTCTCTTGAGTAGATTTCCCCGAGAATACCTCCTTCCAATTTACTCCTCTAATTTGCTGCCTTATGTCTTCATATTTCCCCTTACTCCATATAAATGCTTTCCTAGCTTGCCTGATCCTCTCTTTTTCCAATGCAAGCATAAAGGAGATAGAGTTATGATCGCTATCCCCAAGATGCTCTCCCACTGAGAGATCTGACACCTGTCCAGGCTCATTGGTCAGTATCAGATCAAGTACAGCCTCTCCTATTGTAGGCTTGTCCACATGCTGTGTCAGGAAACCCTCCTGAACACACCTAATGAACTCCTCCCCATCCAATCCCCTTACCCTAGGATATTCCAATCTATGTTTGGGAAATTAAAGTCTCCCATCACAACAACTCTGCTATTATTGCAACTCTCCAGGATCTGTTTCCCTATCTGCTCCTCCACCTCCCTGTCACTATTGGGCGGCCTATAGAAAACTCCCAGCAAAGTGATCGACCCCTTCCCACTCCGAACTTCCACCCACAGAGACTCTGTAGACAATCCCTCCACAGCATACACCTTCTCTACAGCTGTGACACTATTCCTGATCAGCAGTGCCACTCCACCCCCTCTCTTGCCTCCCTCCCTGTCCTTCCTGAAACATCTGAATCCCGGCACCTGTAGTATCCAGTCCTGTCCCTGAGACATCCAAGTCTCCGTAATGGCCACCGCATCACACTTCATTATTCAAAATTGGAGGGGGAGGTATAGAATAAAAGTCCTAAAATTTATTTATGCAAAATCTTTGACAACACTGATAAGTACAGTTGTAAATATGTTTAGAAAAGACACATAAAAAAACATACAAAATGGGAGCAGGATTCAGCCTTTTGGCCCATCAAGCCAGCTCTTCTATTCACTAAAATTTTAGCTGATCTTCTACTTCACATAATTCCTACATTATCCCTATGGTCATTGATTCCTTTAGTATCCAAAAACCCTATCAGCCTCTCTCTGTCTTGTATATGCTCAATGTTTAAGCTTTCCCAACTCTCTGGAGTAGAATGCAGAGATTTCTCCTCAGCTAAGTCCAAAATGGCTGATGCCTTATTCTGAGACTGTGGCCCCTGCTTCTAGACTTTCCACGCAGTGGAAACATCTTCCTAGTATCTACACAGTCAAGTGCCTTAAGGATTTATCAATGGGATCACTTCTCATTCTTCAAAACTCAGTGTAATATAGGTTTCTTCTCATGCCAGGGAACAATTTACGAATCTTTGTTGCACCCTCTCTAAGGTAAATGCATCCTTCCTTAGATGAGGAGAGAAAATGGTACACAGTACTCCAGGTGTGACTTCAGCAGAGCCCTACTTATATAAATATAGTAAGACTTATGTACTCTTGTACTCCAATTCCTTTGTATTAAGACCAACATACCATTTGCTTTCCTAATTACTTGTTGTATCTGCATGTTTTCTTTGTGATTTATGGAAAAGGACACCCAAGTCCCTCTGAACACCAACTTTTCCCAGTCTCTCACCATTTAAAAAAATATTCTGCTCTTCTATTTTTCCTATCAAAGTGGGTCACTTCACATTTCTCCATGTCATATTCCATCTCTCATGTTCTTAACCTATGTCAGGAAGATTATCTTAAGACAACTTTTAAATTTTATATGTTTCTTAGACTTCGCCATAAAACCCTGCAGCCTAAACAGAGGTAGCGTATTTGACAGTTTGGGTAAGAAGATGCCAGGAATGAAGGATTTGTCAAATGAGGAGTGGTTGAGGAGCTTGGATCGATACTCAATGAAGTTTAGAAGGATGACGGGGGACCTAATTGAAACTTACAGAATACTGAGAGGCCGAGATAGAGTGGATGTGGACAGAATATTTCCACTGGTGAGAGAGACTAGAACTCAAGGGCACAACCTCAGAGTGAAGGGACGCTCCTTGAAAACTGAGATGAGGAGGAATTTCTTCAGCCAGAGGGGGGTGAATTTGTGGAACTCATTGCCACAGGGGGCTGTGGAGGCCAGGTCATTGAATGTCTTTAAGACAGAGATAGATAGGTTCTTGATCAATAAGGAGATTAAGGGTTACGGGGAAAAAGCAGGAGAATGGGGATGAGAATCATATCAGCCATGATTGAATGGTGGAACAGACTCGATGGCGTGAATGGCCTAATTCTGCTCCTGTATCTTATGGTCTTATGCTGCAATCCGCTTTTCCAGAAAGTTTTCCAATATATTATGTATATAGTTTTGCTTAGTTTTAAAAAGGAAAGACTTGCACTTATAACACTTTTCACAACTACTGGACATCTCAAGTATTTTACAGCCAATGAAGTAGTTTTGAAATGCTGTTAGTGTTATTATTGTATCTCATGCACTTAATCATAGATAAAACATAGAAGAAACTGTGGAACAAAGTATGGGTGTTTGAAAATGTATTTGAAATTGAAAGGAACACTATTGATTAGGATATTGATCAAAAAAGAAAAATGTTTAATTTTTACAATAGAGGTCAGAGCATTTGAATTGTATCTGAGAAAAAGATTATTTTTCTGAGTGAGATGTTCTGTTCATTTGCTATTCCTGTTGGTAATGTTGGACTGGCATTGATGAATCTACATCAGGGAATAAGGCTTTTTTTTTTAGAAAGGTCAGGAAACATCAGGTCAGGGGCAGCATGGTGGCACAGTGGTTAGCACTGCTGCTTCACAGCTCCAGAGACCTGGGTTCGATTCCCGGCTTGGGTCACTGTGGAGTTTGTGTGGAGTTTGCACATTCTCCTCGTGTCTGCGTGGGTTTCCTCCGGGTGCTCCGGTTTCCTCCCACAGTCCAAAGATGTGCGGGTTAGGTTGATTGGCCGTGCAAAAAATTGCCCCTTAGTGTCCTGAGATGCATAGGTTAGAGGGATTAGTGGGTAAAATATGTAGGGATATGGGGGTAGGGCCTGGGTGGGATTGTGGTCGGTGCAGACTCGATGGGCTGAATGGCCTCTTTCTGCACTGTAGGGATTCTATGGTCTTCTATGATCAATGAAGAAAGAAAGAGTAACTTGACATTTTAGGTAGACTAGGCAGATCCTCTCATCTCCACGTGGTCAGAGACCATTTATACCCAGGAGGATACTTTTCAGGATTGCTAGAAAGTCCCAGTGCAAGGACACCACAGCTATTGCCCGGAAAGTTTCAACTTCCAATGGACAATTCCCCTGCATTGGGAACAGTCCAACAAAGTCTCCGGCCGGGATTTTCTAGGCCCTGTCATGCCGGGACCCACCACGGGGGATGTGATGGCCCAGCCAAAAGTGGGTGCAGCTGGAAAATCCCATCCACCAACGCTGATGTAGTCAGACACTTCGGAGGGTTCTGGCTCATTCCCCTGGATCGTAAACACAGGAAATATTTGACAAGGGGAAAAAAAATGTCTAACTGCTGAGTAACTATACAACTAACCCCTCCAGCTGGCCCTCTTAATCCCTTTGATCCTCCGACTCTCCCCAATCCTCCAACTCCCCATGATCCTCCGACTCCACCTGACTTTCCAACTACCCTTGACCCTTCGACTCCCCCCGATCCTCTGACTTCCCTGATCCTCTGACTCCTCCTAACCCTCTGACTCTCTGTGACCCTCTGACTCCCCTGCAACCCTCTGACTCCACCCTAACCCTCTGACTCCTGACCCTCCAACTCAAGCCGACTTTCCAATTGCCGCTGAACCTCTGACTCCCCCGACCTTCTCGACTCCTCCACATCCTCCGATTCTACCCAACCTTCCAACTCCCCCGACCCTCTGACTCCACCTGATCTTCTGAATTCTTCCCTGAACCTCCAATTCCCAAACTGACCATCTGCCTTCCCTCAACTCTCCAACTCCACACTGAAACTATGACTCATCTGACCCTCTGACTAATCCCTTGACCCTCAAACTCTCTCACTTCTTGACTTCTCGATTCTCTGTCTCCCTCCAACCCTCAGACTCCTGCCCAAGACCTGTTGACTTACCTATTCCTCCAACACCCCCTCCCCACCCGCTGCCTGACCAAGCTCTTGGAGGGTCATGTGACCCATTTGGCCAATTGATCCAAAACTAGATCCATTTGACCCTGACACAGAGCAGTGGGTGCAATATGTAGAACGCCTGTGCTAAGTGCTGAAGGCCAATTAAATTGGGGGTGGGGGGGAGCAGCAGGTAATCCTAATAATTGTCTGTGGGAATCCAATTTATAGTCTGATAAGGATTCTGACTTTGCCAGATGCCCCTGGCTCCAAAGCTTTCAAGGAGCTTGTGGAATTAGTCCAGGTACATTATCGCCCGAAGCCCTAGGTGACAATACCACAATACAAATTTAATTCAATGACAAGAGCCCCAGAGGAGTCAACAACAGGTGCATGACATACCTAAGACAAATGGCTGAGCAGTGCGAGTTCGGATCTGCACTCAATGATATGTTGAGAGACAGGCTAGTCTGTGGTGTTAACAATATGACTAAACAAGATAAATTATTAACAGAGGCAGAGATTATATTAAAGTCATTAGAAGTCATCCAGGCCTTAGCAAGCACTGCAGAGTGTGCAAGCAGGCAAGGTCCACCAAGTTTGGTGGGAAGCTGCTGGTAAGTCAACCAGCAGGAAAGAGGGTGCAGGAAGTAATGAACAAAGAGACTCAGAGCAAAAATGAGTTCAGAGATATGGTGAATTTGATCCACAGATCAGGAGCTATGAAGAATGTTAATGGTGTGGAGGAGATTAGCCCCAGGAGAGATGTAAATTCAGGGAAGCTACATGTTATGCCTGCAAAAGAAGAGGAGCACATTAGGAGCAAATGCAAGACTAAGGAGAGCCTACCTGGGGGCCAGCAAAAAAAAATCCAATTCCAACACAGTGTTGAGAATAACCCTGAAAATGATTCAGAGGTATACAGATTAAATAACATTAAGGTGGATATGACGGCCCCAACTACAATTGTGTTGATGGTAAATGGTCAACTACTCAGAATGGAGGTGAACACAGGTGGCTCTGCTGCAACTGTAGGGGAACAAACATGTCATTATTTACAAAGAGGGTTTCAGTCCCTAAAGTTAAGAAGCACAATGGCCAGGCTAGCAACTTATACTTTGGAAGCTTTAAGGATCCAGGAACAGCAACAACAATGCCCATAAGTTACCAGCATCTGTCAGTTCAATTGCCTTCAACAGTAGTAGGGGACCAAGGGACAATTTTGATGGACCAAGATTGTCTTTGCCAAATTAGATTAAATTGACTAGAAATTTTCAACATCAATGATGGAGCCTTCCATATGTTTTTTAAAAATACCAGGAGGTGTTCCAAGATGAGTTAGGCAAGGGTCTGAAAGCAAACATTTACATGGATCCTCAAGTCACACCACAGTTTTGCAGAGCCCAACCTGTATCCTATGCCTTACATGAGAAAGTTGAGTCTGAACTCAAGCAGCTGGAAGAATTAAGCATCATCAAGTCTGTGCAGTTTTCAGAGTGGGCGGCTCACATCGTACCAGTGATAAAGCCAGATAGATCCATTAGGATATGTGGGGATTAACCGTAACTCAAGCAGGAAAATTGGATCAATAGCCACTACCAATAATTGAAGATCTGTACACCAAATTAGCAGGCGACTTAAACTATAATAAATTTTATATGTGCCATGCGCACCAACAATTAGTAAGATGAGGCATTTAGAGAATTTGTTACAATAAATAGCCACAAAGATTTATACCAGTATACTTGGCTCCCCTTTAGAGTCTCAGTAATGTGTGCAATTTTCCAGCCCACATTGGAAAGCCGAATACAGAACCTACCGAAGATGGTTGTCCATCTAGATGATGTACTGATTACAGGAGCATCTGAAGAGGAGTATCTGGCAAATCTTGAAGAAGTTTTAAAGCGTTTTAAAGAGATTTGAGAAGCCTGGAATAAGGCTAAAAAGATGAGAAATGTGCGTTCCAGGCTCATGAAGCAATATACTTAGGGTTCAAAGTGGACACAAAAGGGCTCCACCCTATGGAGGAGAAGATAAAAGCAATTAAGGAAATAGCAGCCCCCAAGAAATGTATCAGAATTGACATCTTTTTTAGGAATGGTGAACTATTATGGAAGATTTATTCCTAATCTTTGTACAGTGTTGGCATCCCTACACACACTACTCAAGAAGCATCAGACATGGTATTGGAAAGAGCATCAAAAAGAAGTCTTTGAACAGGTTAACCTGGCAATGCAGTCATCCAATCTCCTAGTTTTGATCCTTCAAAAGAGATCATTCTTACCTGTGACATGTCTCCTTAGGGAATCAGAATGTTTTATTGTGCAAGATGGAAGATGATATTGGAAGGCCTATCGCCCGTGAGTCAAGGACTTTGACCGATGCTGAAAATGCTTACTCTCAAATCAAAAACAAGGGACGAGTTGTCACTGTTGGAGTAAGAAAGTTCCATCAGCATGCTTATGGACACCATTTCATACTAGTTACGGACCACAAACCCTTATTAAGCCTATTTGGGGAGGTAAAGGCCATTCCTCCCATTGCTTCATCAAGGGTCCAACCCTGGCCTCCATTGCTAGCAGCCTATGAGGATACGTCTCAACATAGACTGAGTACACACATTTGAAACGTGGACACTTTTTGCCTATTTCAGTGTGACAGTTCAGGTTTTGGACCCAGCAAGACCCCATAATACCTTGAGTTAAACAGATGGTCCTCCACATCTGACACTATGATAACAATTCTGAGCAATTAAGGCCCTTTCAGATATGAAAAGACGAGTTCAGTTGTGAGGATGGCATGCTATTATGGGGAGCAAGGATGGTCGTTCCCACTCCTGCTAGGAAGTTATTGTTATACCATTGTGCCCATCCTGGGATGACAAAGATAAAGATGCTAGCATGTTATGTGTGGTGGCCTGGAATAGATACTAACATTGAGAATGTGGTCAAACAAAGTGACCAATGTCAAATGCAGCAAAATTGCTATCTGTGGCCCTAATGCACTCGTGGGAGTGACCTGGTCAACTATGTGTGCGACTACATGTTGATGTTGCAGGCCCACTCATGGGCACCATTTTCCTGCTCATAATAGATGCACACTCCAAATACACAAAATGAAGTCCACGATCTTATCAGCAACAGTCAAGAAATTGTGACAGACTTTCACCACCCATGGGTTGTCCAAGGTGCGACTATCCGATAATGGGGACTGCTTTCACGAGTGAAGAGTTCCAGCATTTCAGGAGAACCAACTGCGTTCAACATATTCAAACTGTACTCTACCACCCTGCTTCAAATGGATTGGCAGAGAGAACCTTCTAAACATTTAAAGCCACCATGAAGAAACAGTCTTCAAACTTCTCTATAATCCAAACTGACCAGTTTCCTGATTGCCTATAGAACAACACCTCATGTCACCATAGGAGTTAGACCTGCCCACTTACTAATGGGCAGATGTACTAGAACAAGGTTTGATCTCATATTTCCGAATTTGGCAGGGAGGATAGAGGCAAAACAGAACACACAGACAAAGCATCACGATTTGACAAAAACGGAGAGGGCATTTGAGGTGGAAGAGTTGGTATACATACAGTATTTTGGCATTGGTCCTAATTGGATTCCTGGAATGGTCGTGGCCAGAACAGGCCCAGTGTTGTATAGAGTCATAGAGGTTTACAGCATGGAAACAGGTCCTTTGGCCCAACTTGTCCATGCCTCCCTTTTTGAAATAGCTCTTCAAGGAAAATGGGTAAAGAAACACCAGGACCATTTGAGAAGGAGAGAATCGCGCACACAACCAATGGGCAGTCTGCCCCCTGAATGCCTGTCAGTGATATTGCTCTGGATGAAAATAATGTCATGATGTGGAGATGCTGGCATTGGACTGGGGTAAACACAGCAAGAGTTTTAACAGCACCAGGCTAAAGTCCAACAGGTTTATTTGGTAGCAAATGCCATTAGCTTTCGGAGTCCTGCTCGTTCGTCAGATGGAGTGGATATCTGCTCACAAGCAAGGCACATAGAGACACAAAATCAAGTTACAGAATACTGATTAGAATGCGAATCTTTACAGCTAAGATACAGACAATATGAGTGGAGGGAGCATTAGGCACAGGTTAAACAAATGTGTATTGTCTCCAGACAGGACAGTCAGTGAGATTCTGCAAGTCCAGGAGGCAAGCTGTGGGGGTTACTGATAGTGTGACATGAACCCAAAATCCCGGTTTAGGCCGTCCTCATGTGTGCGGAACTTGGCCATCAGTTTCTGCTCAGCGATTCTGCGCTGTCGTGTGTCATGAGGGCCGCCTTGGAGAACGCCTACCCGAAGATCAGAGACTGAATGCCCGTGACCGCTGAAGTGCTCCCCCACAGGAAGAGAACAGTCTTGCCTGGTGATGACATGAGGACGGCCTAAACCGGGATCTTGGGTTCATGTCACACTATCGGTAACCCCCACAGCTTGCCTCCTGGACTTGCAGAATCTCACTGGCTGTCCTTTCTGGAGACAATAAACATTTCTTTAACCTGGGCCTAATGCTCCCTCCACTCATATTGTCTGTATCTTAGCTGTAAAGATTCACATTCTAATCAGTATTCTGTAACTTGATTTTGTATCTCTGTGTGCCTTGCTTGTGATGTGGAGATGCCGGCATTGGACTGGGGTAAACACAGTAAGAGTTTTAACAACACCAGGTTAAAGTCCAACAGGTTTATTTGATAGCAAATGCCATTAGCTTTCGGAGCGCTGCTCCTTCGCCAGATGGAGTGGAAATCTGCTCTCAAACAGGGCATACAGAGACACAACATCAAGTCTCTGCGCCCTGTTTGAGAGCAGATTTCCACTCTATCTGACGAAGGAGCAGCACTCCGAAAGCTAATGGCATTTGCTACCAAATAAACCTGTTGGACTTTAACCTGGTATTGTTAAAACTCTTACTGAAAATAATGTAGCAGCAAGCTTTCCTGATGAAGAGCCCAGTAATGTTCAAGTGGGAACTGGAGAAGTTATCGCAAGTCGAGAGTCAACCCATTGAGGTGCAAACTGAAGCTACCTCTAGGCCGGAGCCCCTGCTAATGAATTACAATGCTTCCAAAGGATCAGAAAGTCCAAGGGCCAACTTATCTAATATGGGACTGTGTTTGAGATCCATTTGTTGTATAATATTAGAAATATTTGAAGTGTTATTGAAATGGGAACATAAAGGAGGAGGGATGTGGTACCGTGTCCCTTTAAGGGGCAAGTTCTTGGAAGGTCATGTGACCTGTTCGGGCAATTGGGCCAGAGCACATGAATCCTGGAGCTGAGCACGGGCTTTCCTGGCCACTTAGAAGCCTGGAGACGGGGGGTATGGTGGCCTTTATATCACTCTCTGTATATAGTTACTTAACTTCATAAACCATTCATTGGTTAATTTATTTGGTGGTCTATTTGGTATCTGTAGTATCTTTGATTTGATTTGATTTACTATTGTCACATGTATTAGTATACAGTGAAAAGTATTGTTTCTTGCGTACTATACATAGAGAAGGTGCATTGGCCATGCTAAATTCTCCCTTCATAGAGAAGGAAACGAGAGAGTGCAAAATGTAGTGTTACAGTCATAGTTAGGGTGTAGAGAAAGACCAACTTAATGCAAGGTAGGTCCATTCAAAAGTCTGACAGCAGCAGGGAAGAAACTGTTATTGAGTCGGTTGGTCCCGTGACCTCAGACTTTTGTATCTTTTTCATGAAGGAAGAAGGTGGAAGAGAGAATGTCCGGGATGCATGGGGTCCTTAATTATGCTGGCTGCTTTGCCAAGGCAGCGGGAAATGTAGACAAATTAAATGGATGGGAGGCTGGTTTACGTGATGGATTGGGCTACATTCAAGACCTTTTGTAGTTTCTTGTGGTCTTGGGCAGAGTAGGAGCCATACCAAGCTGTGATACAACCAGAAAGAATGCTTTCTATGGTGCATCTGTAAAGGTTGGTGAGAGTCATAGCTGACATGCCAAATTTCCTTAGTCTTCTGAGAAAGTAGAGGCGTTGGTGGACTTTCTTAACTATAGTGTCGGCATGGGGGGGACCAGGACAGGTTGTTGGTGATCTGGACACCTAAAAACTTGAAGCTCTCGACCCTTTCTCCTTCGTCCCCGTTGATGTAGAGGGGGGGCATGTTCTCTTTTACCCTTCCTGAAGTCGATGACAATTTTGCATGATACTATAGACACCCATCTAATTCTCCGAATCCCCCCGACCCGCTGCTTCCTCCCTAACCTTCTGACTCCTCCCACCCCCTGACTCTCCTGATCCTGAACCCTCCAACTTACCACCTGACCTAACTTGATCTCACCTTACCCTAGCCAGCCAGCCACCTATCATTTACCCACTTACCTCAATTACACTCACTCACCAGTACAGTCAAAACTTTTTGGATGTCCCGTATCTTTTCAGTGTGTTAATGAATGTGGACGTACCAAAATACAGCAGCTGATGCTGTAACAAGTGGGATTTCTTCCCCCCCCCACGCCCCCCACCGATGATCCTGTACAATGAAGGAGAACTCACAGAGCAGGTACGCTCCCCATTTCTGAAGAAACCTGGTCCAGAAATGAAGAGCTACACCTTAGTGTAAGTTAAAAGTTTTTATTTATTAGTGTCATAAGCAGGCTTACATTAACACAATGAAGTTACTGTGAAAATCCCCTATTTGCCACATTCCGGCGCCTGTTTGGGTACACTAAGTGAGAATTTAGCATGGCCAATGCATCTAACCAGCATGTCTTTTGGACTGTGGGAGGAATCCAGAGCACCCGGAGGAAACCAACGCAGACACGGGGAGAACGTGCAGACTCCACATCGACAGTGACCCAAGCTGGGAATCGAACCCAGGTCCCTGGCGCTGTGTGGCAGCCGTGCTAACCACTGTGCCACCGTGCCACCCGTGTAAGAAAAGGAGCGGAGTGACAATCCAACAGTGATTGTCATTCCTAGGAAGATTCAGCTCCATTTCTTCATCATTTGGATGGAAGGTCCACATCTAAAATGTTAACTCACCTGTTGTCTCTCCACAGATGCTGCTAAACATTTCCCGCATTTTTCTTCTGTTTTTGATTCGGCCTTTCAGCATCTGCCCTCTTTTTTCCCCACTTTTATTTATATGGCATTTGTTTGTACGACCTGACTATTCTCCTTGTCGTAGAGAATACACCAAACTCTGCCAAACACAATGCAGATTGTCTCTGAGGAAGACCAAACATCCGGTTTTATAGTAAAAAAAATGGAAAATTGTTCCCTGCCTTTTTTCCGAACACAGACCGTTTATACATGCGTAATTATAATGCTCAGCAAAATGCTGTCGCTGCAACTAGTCAGTCTCGTCTCTGCTATTATGGAGCTTGTTTGTTTCCTGGAGTCCTGATCTAAGTCCTCTGACTGCATCTGGTTAGCAGCCACAGGATATCCAATAGTGCTGCATAAAATATAATCTTATGATTTAATAGTTGGTGACCTCATCTGCCCATTCACATTTTGTTATTTTTGAAGCACTCTCCCCATATTTATGGAACTTCTTTTGCCAGCTGTTGTATCTAGTGCAAGCCAAACAAATTACACCATTTATATCAACATGCCCAATTCAAAAAGGAAGCAAAAGTCATTCAGATCCCATATGTTTCTCCCACACATTTGAAACATATTTGTTTTTTTTAAAATGCGGCATTAATGTTACAACAATAGGTAAAAAAGGATACATTGCTTGACTTTTATTCCCCCTTTTTACTCACCTCTGCTGAATATGGCATGCGCTGCACAGTGGGTGTTGTCAACCCTGAAACTATTCAAGCCAGTAATCGTTCTGTACATGTGAGGCTACTGTGGGAAGTGTCTTTGTGTGGTTCTGGCATCAGAGCCCTGTCTGATTTGTAACCCTGCATTGCTTCCTTCAGCTAGAAAGTTCAAAAGTGAAAGGTGAACAACATATCTAAATTTGCTGATGACATTAAGTAAGGTGGAGCAGTTTATGGGAAATGGGAGCAGATAGCTACAAAGGGACATTGATAGATTAACTGAGTGGAAAAACTGTTAGCAGATGGAGATCAATGTGGGAAATGTCATCCACTTTGGATCTAAGAAAAGTAGACTCGTATTCTATCTAAATAGTAAGCGAGGAACTGTGAAGGGCAGGAAGATTTATGAAAGAATCATAGAATCCCTACAGTGCAGAAGGAGGCCATTTGGCCCATTGAGTCTGCACTGACCACAATCTCACCCTGGCCCTATTCCTGTAACCCCACATATTTATCCTGCTAACCCCCCTAACACTAGGGTCAATTTAGCATGGTCAAACAACGTAACCTGCGCATCTTTGGACTGTGGGAAGAAACCGGAGCACCCGGAGGTAACCCACGCAGACACGGGGAGAACATGCAAACTCCATACAGATAGTGGCCCAAGGCCTGAATTGAACCTGGGTCCCTGGCGCTCTGAGGTAGCAGTGCTAATCACTGCACCACCGTGCCATCCTGCGATCTAAATATGGAGATCACTAAAAATTAGTGGACAAGAACAAAATGTAATTAAAAAGAATAAAGGAATGTTAGCCATCATTTCCAGGGGGTTGGAGTACAAAGGGTTGCCACAATTAAATAACACTCTAGCTAGACCACATCTAGAGTATTTGTTCATCTCTGGCCATCATAAACCACACCAGGTTAAAGTCCAACAGGTTTATTTGGTAGCAAAAGCCACACAAGCTTTCGGAGCTGCAAGCCCCTTCTTCAGGTGAGTGGGAATTCTGTTCACAAACAGAGAACAGTGAACAGAATTCCCACTCACTTGAAGAAGGGGCTTGCAGCTCCGAAAGCTTGTGTGGCTTTTGCTACCAAATAAACCTGTTGGACTTTAACCTGGTGTTGTTAAACTTCTTACTGTGTTTACCCCAGTCCAACGCCAGCATCTCCACATCATCATAAACCAGGAAGGGCATGTTGGTGTACAGCAGTGCAGATTCACCAGAACAACACCACCGGCTAAAAGTGATAAATTACAAGGACAGGTTGCATAGACTAGGCTTATATTAGTTTGAGTTAGAAGATTAAGAGGTGATCGAAGTGATATCTTTAAGGTTAAAGGATTTAATTGGGTAGATAATAACTATAGTTCAATGCCCTCCTCCAACCCCCTAGATTATATTCTAACCAATTCTGGTGGGAGAGCTAGATTGGGGTGGGGGGGGGGGGGTTGTGCAATAACCATAGGCTGTTCAACGCTGATATCAGGAAGTTATCATTCACAAAAAAGTGGAGTACAAATCTCTAACTCAATTCCTCAAAAATGCTGTTCAATTTAAATCAATTGAAAATAAAAACTAATGTTGATTTCGCTTGGTAAGAAAATGAAGCGATCTGGAGCAACTGAAGATAAATGGAGTTGAGATGCAGATCCTCCATGATCCAAATCAAATTGAATGACAAAACAAGCTCGAGGGGCTGAATGGCCTCCTTCTGTTTCTATTTTCATATGATTCTTTCCAGTTGGTCTTTAAGAAAGAAAATTCTTGGGGGTGTCCTGGTCTCTTCCATTTTAGAATCAGGTCTCCAAGAAAGGCTCTTTCTGCAGAGTTTTCAAAATGCATTACAGTAATTAACAACATTTGCTGGTTAGCAGTTACATGTTTCAGTTAGAGATTTGCGCTTATGCAAGTTGAGGCAACA
The DNA here is from genome assembly GCF_964213995.1 of Mustelus asterias. Classification (NCBI taxonomy): domain Eukaryota; kingdom Metazoa; phylum Chordata; class Chondrichthyes; order Carcharhiniformes; family Triakidae; genus Mustelus; species Mustelus asterias. The sequence continues at coordinate 41,859,680 of NC_135820.1, forward strand.
AAAAAAATCAAAATTCCGACAGTCAGAAAGAATTAACATAAACTTCAGCCCCCCACTGTTTATTATCGTGTCTTTTGTTGATTTATTTTGGAAACATTTAAGTCAACGATAATGAGATCACATGGAGAGTGCCTTGTAGCAGCTATTTGAATCCGACAATGTGAGGGACCTGAATTGATATCAGTAAGGAGAATCACCAGACCAGTCATTAACGCTGCATATTTTTCAGTTTGCTCATTCTATCAGACCCCCTCGAACACAATTCCCCTGACATCATCTATTCTCAGCGTGAAAGGAAAATTATACAGCTTCCCAATGTTAAAGGAAGCACACAACTGAAATAGGGTCGATTTGAAACCCCTTTGATTAACAGGTTTTCAAGGGGTTCCGTATGAACATGAGAAGTAGATTCAGCCCCTTGAGCCGGGACATATTTAATTAGATTGTAACTGATATGCATCTTAAATTCATCGGTTTGTATTGGTAACGGGCATGAGAGCCCGATTATGTTCCTATCCAGCACGTGCACTCCCATAGGAGCTACTAAGTAATGGTCAGGAGTAGGATATTGGATAACTCTCCGTTCCCTTAACCTGGAGGCACTATGGTCAATGATAACGCATCTACCATCCATATCATAGAGAACAGATTCTTCAGCACAATTCAGGAATTAAACCTTTTGATTTGATTTGATTTATTATTGTCACGTATATTGGCATACAGTGAAAAGTATTGTTTCTTGCGCACTACACAAACAAAGCATACCGTTCATAGAGAAGGAAAGGAAAGAGTACAGAATATTGTGCTACAGTTATAGCTAGGGTGTAGAGAAAGATCAACTTAGTGCGAGGTAGGTCTATTCAAAAGTATGATGGCAGCAGGATAGAAGCTGTTCTTGAGTTGGTACGTGACCTCAGACTTTTTTATCTTTTTCCTGACGGAAGAAGGTGGAAGAGAGTATGTCCGGGGTATGTGGGGTCCTTAATTATGCTAGCTGCTTTTCCGAGGCAGTGGGAAGTGTAGACAGAGTCAATGGGTGGGAGGCTGGTTTGTGTGATGGGTTGGACTACATTCACGACCTTTTGTAGTTTCTTCTAGTCTTGGACAGAGCAGGAGCCATACCAAGCTGTGATGCAACCAGAAAGAATGCTCTCTACGGTGCATCTGTAAAGGTTGGTGAGAGTCATAGCTGACATGCCAAATTTCCTTAGTCTTCTGAGAAAGTAGCGGCGTGGGTGGGCTTTCTTAACTATAGTGTCGGCATGGGGGGACCAGGACAGTTTGTTGGTGACCTGGACACCTAAAAACTTGAAGCTCTTGACCATCTAATCTGAACCTGGGATCAAGGCTATTATGACGCAGCTGCCTAATGAGTAAAACTCACTGAATCATTAGGGATCAACATGATTTTATAGGATCAGTTTAATCTATAAATACAGGTAACTCCTGAAAAAATTGCTCCAAATCATTGCTAGTATAGACTTCAATATCTAACATTTCTCTTGTTTGTGGTAGGCCGCTTAATTCAATGCAACTTTATATCAACAAAATAAAAACATAATAGGACAACATATGAAATTTAGAGTGGAGAAAATCTCAATACAGGATAAATAATGGATGCAGAATAGATTTAGTTTAGTTTAGTTAGTAGTGTCACATGTAGGCTTACATTAACACTGCAATGAAGTTACTGTGAAAATCCCCAAGTAGCCACACTCCAGTGCCTGTTCAGGTGCACTGAGGGAGAATTTCGCATGGCCAGTGCACCTAACCAGCACATCTTTTGGACTTGTGGGAGGAAACCGGAGCAGCTGGAGGAAACCCATACAGCCAGGGGGAGAACATGCAGACTCTGCACAGACAATAAGCAAAGCCGGGAATTGAACCCGGTCCCTCTTGCTGTGAGGCAGCAGTGCTGAGCACTGTGCCACCGTGCTGCCCCATGGTGGTCTTACAAAAGTTGTCTATATCTTTGTCAGAGTGCTGAACAGGCCATTCGGCTCATTGGGTTTGCACCGACTCTCTGACAGATTATCCCACCCAGGTCATCCCCTCCCTCCCCTCTCTCCCCCATGACCCCACACATTTCCCGTGGCTAATCAATTTAGCCTACACATCTTGGGACACTGAAGGGCAATTTAGCATGGTCAATCCGGGTTCGATTCCCGGCTCGGGTCACTGTCTGTGTGGAGTTTGCACATTCTCCCCATGTTTGCATGGGTTTCCTCCGGGTGCTCCGGTTTCCTCCCACTGTCCAAAGATGTGCTGGTTAGGTGCATTGGCCATGCTAAATTGCTCCTCTGTGTACCCGGACAAACGCCGGAGTGTGGTGACTCGGGGATTTTCACAGTAACGTCATTGCAGTGTTAATGTAAGCCTACTTATGACTAATAAATAAACTTTACTTTACTTTACTTTAATCCACCTAACCTACACAGCTTGGGACACTAAGTGGCAATTTTAGCATGGCCAATCCATCTAACCTGTACATCTTTGGACTGTGGGAGGAAACCAGAGCACCTGGAGGAAACCCACGCAGACACGGGAAGAATGTGCAAACTCCACACAGACAGTCACCCAAGGCTGAAATCGAACCCTGGTCCCTGGAGCTGTAAGGCAGAAGTGCTAACAACTGCGCCACCATAAATTACGAAGTAAAAGTTTAAAGTTTATTTATTAGTCTGACAAGTAGGCTTACATTAACACTGCAATGAAATTACTGTGAAAATCCCCTAGTCGCCGCACTCCGGCGAATGTTCGGGTAGACTGAAGGAGAATTTAGCATGGCCAATGCATCTAACCAGCACGTCTTTCGGACTGTGGGAGAAAACCGGAGCACCTGGAAGAAACCCACGCAGACACGGGGAGAACATGCAGACTCTGCACAGACACTGACTCAAGCCAGGAATCGAACCTAGGTCCCTGGCGCTGTGAGGCAGCAGTGCTAACCACTGTGCCACCATGCCAGAAGAGGGGAGTGGGGTGAGGGTAAATTATATACAATGGTTTATAGTAGGCACAATGGTTTCTTTAAACAGAATCTCACAAGAATGTCCAGATGATTGCTTGCCTATACAGAGACAAAGTGAAGGCTGGGAAAAGATTTACTTCAGCCATCAGGAATTTGCTTACATCAGATTTGCACAAAGATGGATTTGAATTGTGTTACAGACTTCCTGCCTAATAACAATGAAAAGATGAAATCCTGATAAGAGCAACTTTGTTTGAAATGACTTTCCCAGTTGACATCAGAATCAGTGGAAAATGCAACATTTAGTTCAGTGACAGGCATTACTTGAAGCTACTCGTGGCACCGTGTTTAATGTCACTGCTTATGTTTCAATCCGCAGAATGTAGTCCAAGTGACTGTGATCCCGACAGTTTGCAAACCATCCTGTTTATGTTAGAGATTGTATCAATGTCATCAGGTAGGGTAAAAATGCCTCTATTGTGCCTCTCTTAGTCAGCTGGTTTTACACTGCAATTCCCCCTGCTCACTTTAGTTGACAAGCTGAAGAAAATATACATTAAAGATAGAGTTTAAAAAAACATTGAGCATACCTTAGTACAATGGTGTGTGTTTGCGTACACCTGCCCTTTGTAGGAAGTTTGGTAATTTGAGTACTAGGCATGTGCAGAACAACCATTGCAATCTGGCATCTATTAAGCACACTAAACATGGTGCAAGACTGATTGAATTTTTAAAAAGAAGTGTCACATTCCCTTCTGTCATTGTCGCATAAAAATGCTAAATTCGCTGATAATCGTTTTCGCTTTCTGAAATCCGCCAATTCTCACAAAATGTTGGACATCATTCTATCGTCTCTCTCACACATGTACAGATCATTTATTTTCTTATCATTTGTGATTTGCACATTTCCCTAGGTTTATTTTGTTGCCTGTTACTTCTCCACAAAATGCTCCCACTCAGGTTGGAAAGGAAGAAGTTGGAAGGGAAATGGGGAGGATGAGAAAATGTAGAAATACATTCAAAAATGCCTTTTGTGATTATATGTCTGAACATATGAAAAAGGACAAAGGAAAACAGCAACAACTTTATTTATATACCACCTTTAATGTAATAAAATGTCCCAAGGTGATTCACAGGAGCAATGTAAAGAACATTAGATACTGACGCCGAAATTCTACCATCCCATCTGCCATGGAATCGGAGCAGGTGAGGGAGCGGACAATGGAAATGTCCGTTGACCTCGGGTGGGATTTTCCTGTCTCGGGTCGACCAAGGTTGTAAAATCCCGCCCAGAATCACGAAAGGGGATAAGAGAATAGATGACCAAAATCTTGCTTCTTAAAGGAGAAAGGGAGGTGACAGCATGGAGAGGTTTAGGGAGGGAATTCCAAAACTTCAGGCCTAGGCCAGGTGCGGGCAAACCAGGACCCATGTGCCACATTCGGCCTGTAGGAGCCTTTAATCTGTCCTGGGGTTTACGGCAATGCAAGGAAAGTAGCTCAAGGTAACTTGGCCAATGTTCGTGACACAAAGACGGATATTTCTTGAAGAGTGTGGCTGCCATGATAAAGCAGGGGAGCACATGTAGAGAAGCGCTGAGATCAGCATTAGGTCAGTGTACATAATCATAGTTTTGATTTGCTTTGTGGTTTTGCTAGCATATATACAGTAATTTATTCCAGATTGGGATAGCATTGAGAATAAGCAGACAGGGTATTGAGGAATAGAATTGAGGACATTTTAGTCAGACAGAGACTCGGTTGGGCAATTCTTCAAGAAGTTCTCTCCAGTGAGCACTGACTGTCTCCCTATTCTTGATAAGATCCTCTCCCTACTTGATTTCCCGTGGGGTGGGCCCTTGAGTGTTGGGCTATTGAACATCTTGACCACACATGAGGATGATATCCATAAGTTGTTGGATTTCCCGCACTCTTTCTACCCACTGGCTGTTCTTTATGCTGTATCGTTGTCAATTCAGCCACCTGTAGGTCTGCTGCTTTTCTCTTGAGCCATGGTAAAGTTTCTAATCTGTGAAAGTTGTGCGCTTACTCTCCATTAGGTATCTCTTAGTCAATTTTGTCAAACCCATAATGGCGTTTCCTGGTGAAAAGACCAAGGACCTCTTCACAGTCACTTGCTATGGTTGACTTCAGGGGCAACCAGGCACTATGAGCACCTTGTAGATCCTGCTGGTGGTTGGAGTTTGAGAGGTTGGCAGTGACGCATTGACTGAGTGGGATCTTTCAATGTTAATTTTCTTGTGGATTGCTTCTGTTGCCTCTGCTGTTTCGGGGAGTAGGCGGGCAGGCTGATCATGATGCTAGATCTGATAAGGCCGTGATTGGCCCAGCAGTCATCAGTGGTTGTCATGGTGTGGATAATGTAAACATCTCTGTGGTCCCTTGCTTGAACAATGATGTAGTCAAGTAGGTGCCAGTTTTTGAACCGTGGAAGTTGCCATCTCTCCACAGATGCCACTGGACCTGCTATGTATTTCCAACATTTTCTGTTTTCGTAACACATTCAAGGACTTGAAGTGGAAAGCCTGATTGGAGATGGAACAGTAATTGCTAGGACAGTTGGGCCAAGAGTTGGTTTCCTGAGGAGAAGGGTCATGACAGTAGATTTCCAGGGCAGAAGGGCAGCCCTGGAAAGAGAAGAGAGAACTCTTCACAATATCAGTTAACTTGGGGGTCATCTAGGTGATCAGTGGTTTCATGAGAATTGGGTCAAATGGGGTTTCGTGAAAATTGGGATGGTTGGCTGATTGGTCTAGGTGTATGCTCCTCACTTAGGGAATAGCATTAGAATGCGAGAGGTACCGGGTTCAAATCCTGGACGAGCCCAGGAATTTTTCCCAAAAGCAGGGGAGACTAAAACTAGAGGGCATAGGTTTAAGGTGAGAGAAGAGAGATACAAAAGGGTCCAGAGGGGCAGTGTTTTCACTCAGAAGGTGGTGAGCATCTGGAACAAGCTGCCAGAGGTAGTAGTAGAGGCGGGTACAATTTTGTCTTTTAAAAAGCACTTAGGCAGTTTCATGGGTAAGAGGGTACAGAGGGATATGGGCCAAATGCCGGCAATTGGGACTAGCTTAGTGGTTAAAAAAAAAAGGGACGACATGGACAAGTTGGGCCAAAGGGCCAGTTTCCATGCTGTAAACCTCTATGACTATGACTCTAAGTCAAACAAGTTCCAGGAGCATGCAGTAACTGGGTGACATAAGACTCAAAATGAGACGTACCTTCTGTACGTAGACATTTAACAACACTCAGTGACTTCAACAGAAAGGAAAGTTTAACAAGATGTGATCAATCCAATTCCACCAGTTGAATTTTGTCCCTCTCCTCTTAAAATCTCATGGCAAAGCTGCTGTGCAATAGGCTTTCCCTCTCTCGCTTTGAGAGCAGTCTGTGCTTGGGACCTGTCAATGTAACTAACGGTGAACATTTGTCTCCCACCATTCAGTGATATATATTCAGCTTCAGTGTCTTGCATCCTCATGTCAACTTAGATTTCATTCAATTTAGTACAGAAATGGACTCCATTTTTGGAAGTCACCTTTTCCACAATAGCCCTGATGATCCTTTCTAATTAAGTTGGTTAGTTAACACTAAAGACCCAATCCAAATGTTCTGTCTGCTACACAAGACTAGAGACACAAACACTGCAACTATCCACAAACAGGTACGTTTGGAAACAGATGTTCAATGCGCCTCCAACCCAAACCCATCAGATATCATGAAAAAATAACAAAATCTGACCATCTGTTTCAAAAATGCTAACAACTCAAACACAAATATTACAAACAGTCCTGACTACAGGTATATTTGTTATTTAGATCCAGACTCCACTTTTCAGTGTTCTTCAGGAGAATAAACTTTCCCAAATTCCTCTCGGATCAGTCCATAGAGATGACTCAAAAAGTTAAGACAAGGCAGAGAGGGAGAAAAAAAACAAGCAGCAGGAAACTTAATTGAAAATCTGTTTGTGTCCCACTTCAGGATGACTGATGGGATGGACAGGATGTAATGAGGAATAACAGCACAGGATGTAACAGATTGGCATGACATGGGAAAATTCAGGAATTTGGCACAGTACAGGAATGATTGATGAAACAAACTCCCGCTATATACAAACCAACAAACAGCATGACACATCACATTACAATTCACAATTAAATACAAAACCATAAACTGTCTACCCTATTGGGATACCAACATCATATCACCTCAAATCCTTGCGATTGCCCTTAAAGTGTTAATGCTGCAGATTGTCCATATTATTTCCAAACAAACATGGCTAGGGTTCTGACTACTAATTTATCATTTTGAATGCTATTAAACTCAGCTCACGAATCGATTCCAATTCTTTGAACTGGAGCAAAACCACCTTGGTGACAGATGTACATAACAGTCCGTCACCTTGCAAACCATTCCTGAGATTGCAACAACTTCCTCAACACTGGGGAGACCAATCGCAAATTGGGCGATCGCTTTATGGAACACCTCTGTTCATGCTGCAAGTGTGACCTCTTGTGAAACCCCAATGTTAATCACTTCACCATTGGTGCCCAAGCCTTCAGTTGCATAAGTCCCTAAGCCTCCCTGTCTCTCTCTGTACATCACTTTCCTCCTTTAAGATACTACTTAAAATCTATCTCTTTGATCAAGCTTTTGGTCATCTGGCGAAATATCCCCGGATGTGCCTTGGTATCATATTTTGTTTTATAATGCTCCAGGGAAATGCTTTGGTACATTTAACCCGGGCAGAAATGGATCTCTCCTTAATGGATTCCCTGGATGCATCAGAAGTCTCCACCCCACTCCAAGATGTTAACCCCCTGCCGAGGATCCCCTCCCTACGTTGCCTCTCAAACCTTCGCTTCCCACCTTCTCTTGGCAATTAATTAAAAAAAAAATACAGCACAAACAGGCCCTTCGGCCCACAAGCTGCGCCGGTCATGTCCCTACCTACCTAGGCTTATATATAGACTTACCTATAACCCTCAATCCTATTAAGTCCCATGTACTCATCCAGAAGTCTCTTAAAAGACCCTATCGAGTTTGCCTCCACCGCCACTGACGGCAGCCGATTCCACTCACCCACCACCCTCTGAGTGAAAAACTTACCCCTGACATCTCCTCTGTACCTACCCCCCAGCACCTTAAACCTGTGTCCTCTCGTAGCAACCATTTCAGCCCTGGGAAAAAGCCTCCGAGAATCCACCCAATCTATACCTCTCAACATCTTGCACACCTCTATCAGGTCACCTCTCATCCTTCGTCTCTCCAAGGAGAAAAGACCGAGCTCCCTCAGCCTATCCTCATAAGGCATGCCAACCAATCCAGGCAACATCCTTGTAAATCTTCTCTGCACCCTTTCAATCATTTCCACATCCCTCCTGTAATGAGGCAACCAGAACTGAGCACAGTACTCCAAGTGGGGTCTGACGAGGGTCTTATATATTGCATCATTATCCCCGGACTCCTAAACTCAATCCCTCGATTGATGAAGGGCAGCACACCATACACCTTCTTAACCACCTCCTCTACCTGCGAGGCCGATTTAAGAGTCCTATGGACCTGGACCCCAAGGTCCTTCTGATCCTTTAGCATGGCCAATCCACCTAACCCGCACATCTTTGGAGTGTGGGAGGAAACCGGAGCACCCGGAGGAAACCCACACCGACACGGGGAGAACATGCAAACTCCACACAGACAGTGACCCGAGGTTGGAATTGAACCCGGGTCCCTGGCGCTGTGAGGCAGCAGCGCTAACCCACTGTTCCATTCTTACAATGAGGCAAGACCCAAAACACTTACAATTCTGAGGAAGGGTAAACATTAGACTGTTTGGTGATGTTATAGCCGTACACATCTTCATTGATGCCTTCTGAAAAGTAAATTATACTGGATGCTTGCTTAACTTGGGGTTTGACATCTGAATCCATGTTCTCCAGTCAATGCACAAAGTACATTTTCCAGAGAAAGTCGTTTATTAAATTGCCACTTTCAAATTTTACAGTTAAAAAAAAAATATGGCATTGCATTTCATTCTCAAACATAGCTTCATGTTACAATTTGTTTTAAAACAGGAAGCACGCAAAGAAGCTTCTCATTTACAATCATCTTAATTGATCATGGGATGGAATAGCTGCCATTTTGCGTGACTTCGGTGTCAATTATTAAAATTCATTAAGACATATTGGAAGCCAAAATTCCTCAGGGCTTCTGCCAATCTCGTGTCAGAATTATAGTAGGAAACCAACAGAACTCTCAGAAAAAGAATGTAGAGCTGGTTGCACCAGGTCCCTGCCATTTCCATGAATTTCCGATTTGCTTTATGAAGAATGTAATCTACTTCCTTCCCTTTCAAGGAAAATGATGACATCGGGGCTCAGCCAGGGACAGTAACGGGGGAAGGAGCACTCTGTGCCAAAAGTTGCTACTTATTTCACTCAAAAAAATAGAACCAACCCTCTTACATGGGCAATGTAGTGACTAAATGCAGTTATGCTCCCAAAAGTCTGGGCACAGCCCTTTAGGCTAATGGATGGACCCACATGTACTTAGCTATGTAAAAAGATGTACAGAATTCACGCATTTAAATAGACCAGCTATCAAAATCAAAATAGAGGGTGGATTGGTTAATCCCTAGCAGGAATGTTCTATGGAGTTACGTTTCAGATTGAAGGATCAAAACTGTAGCCAGTCTTTGCACACTGCTATAAACATTGATTTAGTGTTACACATTACAAGCATACAACTCCTAATCCAACCATAGTTTCATTCCATTCCTATTTATTGGAGTGCAAATGAATGACCAGTTAATTTCCGTCACCTGCCTGCAATTAAGTACAATTAATATACATTTAGCACATGAAGGGATAAAATTGAAGGTTCTAGCTTTCAACTCCAAACTGCCTTTCTCCAGAGACGAATTTAATAATGGTGAATCTTGTCATTAATGAGGCACACGCTAAAAGCAGGCAAGAGCTTGCTTAACATTCACAAGTCACAACCTGGTGACATAATTTAACTGTCATTTATTAATAAGATAATCTGCAGTCTTTCCTCTCACGGATAACGACATGTTGCTTGTTGTATGGAAATCACTAGTTAGCACTTAACATTTTTTAAACGAGACCAAGTTTTACTTTTTACCCTCCTCTGAACAAAGACCTGTTTTATATATCTGATCTCCAGAATAGAAAAACTTCGAGATCTTTCACAGAAAGATATCAGTAAAGAATAGAGCCCCAGAAAAAATGGTAAGTACAAAATTTAAAAACAGCGCGGAAACCATGGATATCCCCCTTTCCATAGCTCTTGCTGTTGCTGGGTTATATTTACGTGGTTGCTACATACCTTTGCTAGGTTATTGGCACTTCTCTGATAGCTCACCAAAGTGATCCTTCTTCATGCATGAACCCAAGCCTCTGAGTGTCAACAAGCTATTCAACCATGGAGGAAACCACAGCTGACCCTGATGCTATCCATAATTAAAATGCACAGACGCATATGTATACTCTCCAGTGGATAGTGATCAGGAACAGGAATTCTGGCTAATAGCTCTCTACTGTGCTGGCCTGCAGTGTTAACCATGGGTGGAAACAGGGTGCCTAGCTTTAACATTGAATTATTTACTTACCAGGAATGCATCGTTTGCAAACAAGGAGGTAGGTGAGTCTCCATGGATACCAACGTGAGCTGCTCAAAAGGGCTTGGGGGAAAATGATAACTCTTCTTCCAATACTTCTGTTTTGAGGCGAGGTTGGTCAGGACACTACAGACCATATACCAATATTTTTGATGCAAACCCAACATTCCATGGCAGCAAATGCTCCATAATAGTACTTAAAGAGAAATGTATTATGCTGGTACAAAGATATTATGTGGTATATGATAGATATTTTCTAACCAATTTACATTTCTGCTTCTCTATAATCATAAAAAAAGTTATAGGTTTATTTAATAGTCACAAGTAAGTTTACATTTATTTATTAGTGCCACAAGCTTACATTAACATTGCAATGAAGTTACTGTGAAAATCCCCTACTCGCCATACTCTGGCGCCTGTTCGGGTACACTGGTGGAGAATTTTAGCATAGCCAATGCACCTAACCAGCACCTCTTTTGGACTATAGGAGGAGGAAGCCTGGGCACCCGGAGGAAACCCACACAGACGCGGGGAGAACGTGCAGACTTTGCACAGTGACCCAAGACGGGAATCGAACCCAGGTCCTGGCACTGTGAGGCAGCAGTGCTAACGACTGTGCCACCTTGCCACCCCCTGAAGTTACTGTGAGAATCCCCTAGTTGCCACACTCCAGCGCCTGTTCGGGTACACTAAGAGGCAATTTAGCATGGCCAATGCACCTAACCCACAGGTCTTTCGGAGGAAACCGGAACATCCGGAGGAATCCACGCAGACACGGGGAGTGCGTGCAAACAGTGACCCAAACCGGAGTCCCTTATGTTGTGAGGCAACAGTGCTAACCAATAAGAATATAAAAACTAGGAGCAGGAGTAGGCCATCTGGCCCCTCGAGCCTGCTTTGCCATTCAATAAGATCATGGCTGATCTTTTCGTGTACTCAGCTCCACTTACCTGCCCGCTCACCATAACCCTTAATTCCTTTACTGTTCAAAAATTTATCTATCCTTGCCTTAAAAACATTCAATGAGGTAGCCTCAACTGCTTCACTGGGCAGGGAATTCCACAGATTTACGATCCTTTGTGTGAAGAAATTCCTCCTCAACTCAGTCCTAATGTGCCACCATGTCATCCCAATATACAAACTAATGAGAGTTCCGGTTACATTCTGATTACATAAAGACATGAGGCTCTCTGTAAAAGTGGACTTTAGAAATCCAAGAAAAATGTTATCAAAAAAGCGATACTGAGAAAGTGATTTTTATGTATTTTTTGTTCGTGAAATACATGCACTTGAATCCATTAATGTCTTAATTTGCTACATTGTGAACTCAGGTTTTTACGGGATAAAGTGACAAGAAGCCATTGTAGGATCAAACACGTAAATACATAAATCAAGGTGAAATGGGCTGTGGCCATAATTTTTACTGTTCAGTTTTTTCTCAGATTACAAGTACATTTCTCATATCAATTCATGTCACGGATCAACTGTCCAGCCAGAACAAATATTTTTCTCAGTGTTTGCCATTCGATGGTTATCAACAGAAAAGCTCTGCTTATAAAATCTGGGCCAAACAATATTGCTCTGTACTCTATACTCTAGTTCCAAATAAAATTTGTGGAAGATTTCAATAGTGTTTTATGATTGAAATCCCAAAACTCTTGTCCAATCCTCTCTGAATGAACCAGGAATTCGACAAGTAAAACAACAGAGAAAGCCTGTCATTTACTTCAACAACACCAATACAGCAACTGGTAGTTCATTCAGCATTCAAACACATGAATAAAAGGGGAGTTCCTTCCTGTTCACTATTTCCATTTGCAGAGAGAGTTTTGTCTGCTGTAACATGTATTTTGGCCTGTGGCTGTCATTCTTTGCTTCATTTTGGAGTCCCTTGGAATTATGAATCAACACCCTGGACACTGTTATACACTCCTTGAGAGAAACAGAGTCATTACAATTTGTTTCGCATTTCTTTGAAAATTTCCTTTATTGTCTCAAAAAATGCACAGTACATAGTTGCAGACAGGCGATCATGTAATTAAACCTCCAGGAATACATCTGACCAGAGCTGGCAACCATAATCCTTCTTGTTCCTCTTGCAGTAGTTCAAGTAAAGCAAAAATATATTTTCAAAGGCAGAAATGATTGGAATGTAAATATTTTTTATATGAAATTCCAGATTCTATCAGGAAAGATTTAATCAGATTCATGTTGCAACAGTGATAGAAATTTCAGCTTCCCAAGGCACCTCTCGAGGCAGAGTGGGGAAGTTCTCCCTTCCATCCTGACCAACATTTATCCTTCAAACAACAGCACTATCGATCGGGGAATTAATCTCAATGCTGTTTACGTGATCTTTGTGCACAGTGGCTGACACATTTCTCTGCATTATTGCAGTGACAACATTTTGAATCACTTCATTGACTATAAAGCCTATGGGACATTCTAAGGTCATGAAAGGCGTCATATAAATGCAAGTTCTTTTGTTTGATACGCAGCATGAATTTCAAATGCAACTTATATTGTAGGAATACTGGAAGTGTAAACATGCAGGTGGAAGAATGTCACAGTGCATTCAACTTAGGACAACAAAATACAAATTTAGGTCTGTTTGGTTAATTTCTGACTTGGCTTATGCTGTAAATTGGGCCGGGAACTTATTGAAAGGAAAATCAGAGGTTTGGTCCCTTTCTCTGGTCCTAGCTCCATCTCCCATCTTCCAGTCACTCTCTATATATTAGCACCCTGTAACAGATTGCATTGGTAGACCCGTATGTTGGCAGAGTCTAGTTTAAGCCTGGGTACTTTGTACTATGGTATGGATATCGAAAGAAGACAAAGGGAGAATTTCATTTTCAAGACATGACATTTAGACAGAATAGAAAATGCAACAATAACATCCATGTTACAACTTTGTGTTGGAAGGATACTCACTGCAAATCATCCAATAAAATTCAGTCCTTACTCAAGTATGTAATTGCCACATCCTCTCTGTTTCCATTGATTTAAATCAATAGATCGTCAATTACTCATCAAGTGTCACTTTCTACCTGATCCGAGTTAGGTTTAGAATCATTGATAGGATTATACCATCACAGTGACACATAAGTTCTAAAAGTGAAATGATTCGGTAGATTTTATTGAAAGAAGAGCAAAAATAAAGGCGATACAATGCCTTTTAATTTCATTGTGCATTTCAATAAAACCCAACAGGAAGCACAGGAAAAGAAATATTACACCTTCAAGAATAAAACAAATTACCATCTTTTCTGGCCCTTCCAGGGAGCAGTGAACAGACACCGATGGCACTCTTAAAAACATCTGAAGAAAAAGGCTGTTAATTGCTGTCTAGACATTTTATTGCTGCAATAAGTTTCTAACAGTTAATGCTATGTTTTCAGGGTTAAAACATTCAGTCTAAACAATTAGTTCATTCCATTCACAAAACACCTGATTTATAATGCACCCTCCTGCTGTGGATGGAACATGTTTTACTGCTTGTGTGTGAGATGTTTAAACATGAGGCCAACATGTTCCCCTATTGTTTTTAAGTCCTTTATTAATTAAAGAATGTATATCAATATGTGCGGTTGATCTGCAGAGAAGATTAGTGACGTTTGCGAAACTGGGAACTATTAACTTCTGGAGCAGTTTCCACTTATTAAAAGACAAAACCTTTTTCTAGAAAGTTCCAAAGTTGGACATTCCAATGTAGAAACATATACCCAATTTCTGCGGCTACCTTTTCGATTCTCGTGGGATATTTAAACAACAAAGATGGCATATTATTTCGGTTGTTTGTCTTCCTCATTCCTCAGTAACATATTCAGCACCTATGGGCTTTTATAATTGAGAAAAAAATCATTACTGTTTCAATAATATTTACCTTGGAATCTTTGCTGCCAGTAATTTGACTTGAGTCATGAATAATCCACTTATAATACTCACTGCTACTCATTCTGTCACTCACAGAGATGATTGCCCCATCATGCTAAGTTCTTAAAAAATTTCCTAAACATTGAGTCTGCCAAAAAAAAGGGCTTTGAAATTTCCTGCTGTTCTGAGTTATTTGTGATGTAAATCAAACTTCCTGGAGACTGTAAGAGAACATTAAGATACATTCACCATTATTCTGAAATACTTGCTTCAAAGGTAGGCTATTCGAATCAGAGGAATCTAGCTTCCTGTGAGTTACTTAGAATAAGATTAATCATATTGTCAGATTGAGCAGTACTAAAGACCTCATTTTATTAGAAATCTCCTTCAGTGGTTCAGCTGGTAAATGCACAGTGTGGTGCAATGAACCATAGAGACCAGATTCTATAGGTTCAATGCTTGATCAATATCGGACATATATTCAAGGAGGAACAATTTGCAGGGCTATGGGGGAAGAGCAAAGGAGTGTGATTAATTGAAAGGTTCTTTCAAAGAACTGGCACAGGAAGATTGGAGAAAATTTCCCGATTCGCTGCTGTGAATGTATGATGTGTTAGCTGATCTCAGCTATGTTGAATGTACAGGCGATGACAATTGACCTCTGACCCCCATTGATTCCTTATTTTTATATTCATTCATGGGATGTGGATCCGTCCCTAATTACCCTTAAGAAGGCAGCAGTGAGCTGCCCTCTTGAACTGCCGCAGCTATTGGGTGTAGGTACACCCAAAGTGCTGTTAGGGAGGGAGTTCCAGGATTTTGATTCAGTGACAGTGAAGGAACGGTGATATCGTTCCAAATTAAGATAGTGAGCAGCATGGAGGGGAACTTCCAGGTGGGTGTGTTCCCATGTATCTGTTGCCCTTGTCCTTCTAGATGGTAGCAGTCGTGGGTTTGGAAAGTGCTGTCTGAGGAGTCTTGGTGAGTTCCTGCAGTGCATCTAGTAGATGGTATACACTGAAACATGTACACATATCTGATTATAGAGTCATATCCCTGAATCTTTTAGTAGTTTCTGATGCCCTTTTTTTAGCAGTTTCCAATCTCCTGGCCATAACTATAACCTCTTTACCATAGGTGTCCAAACTCTATCTCCATGCTGCATCAGGGTGATCTGAGGGTTCACCACTGCTTCCTTGAATGGAGGCCTAACCAGTCTTCATCCACCACTCCTCTGCCTGGCTGAATTTGTTCTCACATTGAACAACTTCTCCTTCAACTCCTCTAACTTCCTCCAAATGAAAGATATTGTGATGGTTACCCACATGAGTTCCAACTATACCTATCTTTTTGTGGGATATGTGGGTCACTCCTTGTTTCTTTATGCCTCCTGGACTCAACACTGAGTTGAACAACTTTTGATTTTCACCTCCGCTCCCATTTTGTTTTGTTTTTCTTCTTCAAGTTTGATTTTTCCTCCCATTTCTCTTATATTCTTTACAATGTTTTCAGACTGCAAGGATTCTGGATCCTGCCATTCGCACCTCCTCTGGACATATGTATTGTTTCGTTACTTGCCCCAGTAGCACTCCCTTTGAACTTGTACTATGAAATCCTTTTATTATTTAATCTGACCCACCCTCCACTCATACACTGACCTTCACTTTTGTTCTTCTTCCCATCCTTCCACCTTGCACTCACTCATGATCTATTACATTTCTAACTATTCCCAGTTCTGTTGAAAGGTCACAGACCTAAAACATTGGGCTGAATAATATGTGCCAATGCGGGAGGGGTATGGTTGGGACCCACACCGGGAAGTGGGCAGCCTTCTGACTTCTCCCGTTATTGAAATGTAACCCAAAAAGCTCAAATTGATCCAATTGCAAGCAGAGAGCGGGTTTGAGGCCTACAGTCAGTGAACATCCCACCCAAGCAATGTTGGAGGGCAGGATGTCTGGCCTCCAAAGCCTTTGACTATGATCCGGAAAGAGGGCAAGGTCAGTAATATAAAGGTCCCTTGGCACAGGTCAGTGTCAGGGGTCCAGCAAATGTCTGCACTCAGCAGCATTCTACAGCTTTTTGGAACAGGGGGAAGTTGATGTCCTTGAAGGTAAATATGCATGTGTGATATCTGATGTGTCTTGCATTTGCCAATGAGAAGAAGTGGTATTCATTTTGATCATAAATAAGTTTCCCATAGAGGAGCTGTCTAGTTGCTGCATATTTCCCTCCAGAGATAGAGTCATAGAGGTTTACAGCATGGAAACAGGCTCTTCGGCCCAACTTGTCCATGCTGCCCTTTTTTTTAAAGCACCTAAGCTAATCCCAATTGCCCGTATTTCGCCCATATCCCTCTATACCCATCTTACCTATGTAACTGTCTAAATGCTTTTTAAAAGACAAAATTGTACCCGCCTCTACTACTACCTCTGGCAGCTTGTTCCAGACACTCACCACCCTCTGTGTGAAAAAATTGCCTCTCTGGACCCTCTTGTATCTCTCCCCTCTCACCTTAAACCTATGCCCTCTAGTTTTAGATTCCCCTACCTTTGGGAAAAGATATTGACTATCTAGCTGATCTGTGCCCCTCATTATTTTATAGACCTCTATAAAATTGCCCCTCAGCCTTTTACGCTCCAGAGAAAAAAGTCCCAGTCTATCCAGCCTCTCCTTATAACTCAAGCCATCAAGTCCCGGTAGCATCTTAGTAAATTTCTTCTGCACTCTTTCTAGTTTAATAATATCCTTTCTATAATAGGGTGACCATGTCAAAGCCATTGAAGCGGGGGGAGGGGGAGAAGGGCCAATTCAGCCCCTCGATTAACGATGACTCCCTGAGAGCCCTCCTCCATGCAGTGAGACACTGACGTGACCAGCTGGTACCATCCAGCAGGAAGAGGAGAAACACAAAGAGAACACTCGCTGCCTGAGAGGAAGTAGTTGCTGAGGTTAGCAGTGTTGGGTTGGTGAGACACATATGGTCTCAATGTCAGAGGAAGGTCAATGACCTCATGAAGGTGGCCAGGTTGAGTATGTCCTCAATATCTTGTGCCAGTGTGTGCTATATAAGGTTACATGGAGCTCCAAGTCAGCAGATAATAAGAAAGGCAAATGGAGTTTTGTCATTCATTGTTAATGGAATAGAGTATAAAAGTAGGGAAGCACTGTGCAACTGCACTGGTGAGACCACATCTGGAGTACTGTGCATAGTTTTGGTCCCCTTCCTTGAGGAAGAATGTAAATGCATTAGAGGCTGTTCAGAGAAGGTTCACTAAATTGATTCCAAGGACGAAGGTCTTGTCTTATAAAGGGAGCTTGAGCAGTTTAGACCTATACTTGCTGAAGTTTAGAAGAATGAGAGGAGATCTAATTGAGGTATATAAGTTGCTTAAAGGGATTGATAGGGTAGACATACAGCAGATGTTTCCCCTTGTTGGAAATTCTGGAACGAGAGGCCATAGTTTTAGGTTAAGGGGTGGCAGATTTAAAACAGAAATGAGGAAGAATTACTTCACTCAAAGGATCGTGAATCTGTGGAATACCCAACCTCAGAGAACACTAAACAAATTTAAGGAGGAGATACATAGGTTTTTAACTAGTAGCAGAAAGTAGCATTACGGAGAGAGGCAGGAAGGTGGAGATGAGACCAAGATGCGATCAGCCATCTTCTGCCACTGCACCATCCCCAGTGTGACAGCAAATGCATCTTCCCATCCCAAGTCCCCATCCCTTTCAGCCAAAGGGACCATTCTGTCTATGTCACTCTGCTTCACTCCTCAATCCTGACACTCCCTCCCCTTAGAATCATAGAAAGAATCATAGAAACCCTACAGTGCTGAAGGAGGCCATTCGGCCCATCGAGTCTGCACTGACAACAATCCCACCCAGACCCTATCCCCACTTAGTTACCCTGCTAATTGCACTAACCTATCACATCCCAGGACACTTAGCATGTCCAATCAACCTAGCCCGCACATCTTTCCTCCGGGAGGAAACCGGAGCACCTGGAGAAAACCCACACAAAATAGGGAGAATGTGCAGACTCCACCCAGACAGTGACCCAAGTTGGGAATTGAACTCAGGTCCCTGAAGCTGTGAGGCGGCAGTGCTAACCATTGTGTCACCATGCCGCCCAAACTTACTACATCACTTTCCATGAAAGGCAGGAGATGCATCACCTGCCCTTTCCCCTTCTCTCTCCTCAGCATCCAAGGCCCCAAAGATTCCTTCCAGGTGAAATAATGATTTATATGTACTTCTTTCAATTTAGTATACAGTATTCACTGCTCATAGTGCAATCTGTGCTCTACTGGGGAGACCAAACACAGTTTGGGATGTCTGTTTTGCAGAACACCTTGGTTCAGTCTGCAAACATGACCTTGATTTTACCGTCACTAATTATTTTAATTCTCCCTCTTGCTCTCATGCCTTTCTCTGTCCTTGGCCTCTGACAGTGTTACAATCAAGCTCAACGTAAGTTTGAGGAACTGTGCCTTATCTTTCCATTAGGCACTCTAAAGCCTTCTGGATTCAACACTGAGTTCAGAACATAACCTCAGCCTCCATTATCTTCCCTGTTTGTCTTCAGGTTTTGGTTTTACTCTTCTTTTTCTCATTTAACCTATCCTGTGTTTCACCCCAGCACAAATCAGGGCTACAGGGGTAAAATCAGGGGAACGAGATTGATTGGATTGCTCAATGGAGAACTGGCAAGGACTCAATGATGGGTGCGGGGCAGGGGGGTGGGGGGGGGGGGGGTCCCTTATTCTCAGGCATTTTGCGCAGGGGGTCTACTGAGAACCAACCTTTGCACTTGGTGCCAACACCCCTCCCTGCAACTCTCATCCTGTGACCCCCCCCCCCCCCCAACCCCCTGCTTGTCCCCATCCCCATGCCCACTCCCCACACCTCTCAAACTAAAACTGTATCTGAGCCCATGGTGATCCTTGGCCTTGGGTGGGTGTAGTACCAGCAGCAACCACCGCCTTCCAGTGGTGTTTATTTCAATTTTTTCATGGGAAATGAATGCTGCTGGCTAGACCTGCATTCATTGCTCATCCCTAATTGCTCTTGAGAAGCTGTCGTCTTGAACCACTGGAGTCTGTGTGGCGTAAATGCTTCCATAGTGCTGCAAGAAAGGGAGTTCCAGGAATTTACCCAGTGTCAGCAAATGAACTGCAATAAATTTCCAAGTCAGGATGGTGTGTGGCTTGGGGGGGGGGGGGGGGGGGAACTTGCAGGTGGTGGTGTTCCCATGTATCTGCTTCCCTTGTTCTTCCAGCTGGTAGAGATTGCAGGTTTGGTTTGGAAGGTTCTGTTGAAAGAGCCTTGCTGAGTTTCTGCAGTACATCTTGTAGCTGGTACACACTGCTGGCACTATGCATTGGTGATGGAGGGAGCGAATGGTGAAGCTGGTTGACGAGGTGCCAATCAAGTGGGCTGCTTTGCCTGGATAGTGTCAAGCTTCTTAAGTGTTGTTGGAGCTGCACTCATCCTGGCAATGGAGAGGTTTCTAACACATTCCTGACTTGTGACTTGTAAAGGGCAGGCTTTGGGAAGTCAGGAAGTGATTTGCTTACTGTAGACTTCCCAGCCTCTGACCTGCTATTGCAGCCTCAGTATTTATATGACTGATCAATGATAACCCTCGGGATGTTGATAGTGGCGGATTGAGCGATGAGAATGCCATTGAATGTCATTAAGTGTTTAAGGAGATTATGAAGAAATAAACAAAATAATAGACATTTTATTTCTTCCTTTTCTCAATCCATTTCAAAATGCGTGACAAAATAAATAATGCCAAGCAATGAAGAGCTGCCAGCCTTTGATTGGTCGGGAACTCTCAGTAGGCAGGATTTCAGTGCCTTCAGAACTCCTACTGCCCCACGGTCCTTGCTATGAGAGAAGGGCCATCGCTGCTTAGTTAAGTCCCTTTTTAATTGGCATTTCATGCAGCAGATCTTCCAGATAAAAGTCAATGCGGACTCTTGCTGGTTCTCCAGCCGGAGGGTGAGATCCCCATCGCCTCCATTAAATACCAACCTGTGATCTATGACCCAAGGCCTTCCCTTTTGCTCTTTTTCCCATCCTTCCCCATTCACTTAAAACTTATCACATTTCTGATCTTTGTCCATTCTGATGAAAGATCATTGACCTGAAAAGTTAACTCTGTTTCTCTCTCCGCAGCTGTTGCCCGACTCGCTGAGTATTTCCAGTATTTTCTGTTTTTATTTGCTATTATACTGAGGACCGAGAGAACTTTGTAGTGTTGCTCCTTGTGGTAGAAGATCATCCCCGGCACGACATGTGTAGGTTCATTTATGAAGAATGGACTCTTGGATAAGGTATCAGAGGGCAAACTTAGTGGACCTGTACCTCAGCGCAAGTTATGCCTTTAAAAGAAGGGAGGAGGATAGAAAATGAATGCAAGAGTGAGGGAGAGGATGGGAAGAGAAGTAACTCAAAAGTTTCAGATCACACAGTTTGACAAACATAGCACTTCATTTGTACAGTAGCATTATTCCTCAATATTCACAAGTCTTTTGAAATGCCCCAACCAGATCTAGTACTCTCATCAACTCATAACCACACTTAGTCAATTTTTCCAAACAGGGATCGATCACTTTTACAGATCACGCAACTTTGGTGCAACTTTTACAGATGTATCATAGAAAGCATCCTATGATGCTTGGTATGGCTCCTGCTCTGACCAAGACCGCAAGAAACTACAAAGGGTTGTGGACAAAGCCCAATCCATCAGGCAAACCAGCCTCCATCCATTGACTCTGTCTACATGTCCCTCTGCCTCAGAAAAGCAGCCAGCATAATCAAGGCCCCCATGCATTCCGAACATATTCTCTTCCACCTTCTTCCATTGGGAAAAAGATACAAAAGTCTGAGAAACGGACCAACCAATTCAAGAACACCTTCTT
This sequence comes from Mustelus asterias, assembly GCF_964213995.1. Taxonomy (NCBI): domain Eukaryota; kingdom Metazoa; phylum Chordata; class Chondrichthyes; order Carcharhiniformes; family Triakidae; genus Mustelus; species Mustelus asterias. The sequence continues at coordinate 41,881,121 of NC_135820.1, forward strand.
CCCTGCTGCCATCAGACTTTTGAATGTATCGTATACCTTATATTAAGTTGATCTTTCTCAACACCCTAGCTATGACTGTAACACTACATTCTGCACCCTCTCTCTGCCTCCTCTATGAACGCTATGCTTGGTCTGTATAGCGCGTAAGAAACAATAAATCAAATCAACTGGAGAGCAGAAAAGTTGATCATAACTTTCTCTTTCCTAACCCAGGGATGACGCACCCTGGATGAGATCAGTTCATTCAGGACAGATCAGGATGAAATCTTGGACTGTCATGATCTGCAGTTATTTGGCAGAGAAACTCACTAAAACACTGGAGGAGAGCATCAGACCATTTTGACTGTAAAAGTCCCTCTCAGACAGAACATCTATCTCGGAAAATGTGATGGTCATACTTGGAGACACTGTAAATAAAGCTTGAGGCTGTTATTGTACCATGGCTGCTTATCTTCTTCATTTCTTCATTAATGTAATTCCTTAAATACTTTCATTAAAACTTGTAATGAATTGCATTGGCTTGACCTTGCTTTTATTTCAAGATTTCCTCGCAGACTGCAAATATTACTGACTTCACAAGAACGAAATGATCAGTGCAAAATTAAATCTCAGTTATTATATTCACAAAGGTGTTTTGATCAAACATACTGCGTCATATCCTGGTAGGAATTAGCATTCCAGCCTTGAAAAATGTTGCCCATTTCTTTTGTCAGGCTGTTTGGGATTTGGGAGTTGCTGACTGCAACTATTGGAAACAGTCATAGTTATTGCTACTGAGCACCTATTTACTTGAGGACATTTGGGAACTTTGTGACCCCTGTTACAGATGTGCTCAATATTGCATGTTTCTGAGATAACATTAGTTGGTTGCAATGATGTCATGTTCCTCATTTCTTTTACTTCACCACAAGTACCAAACAACATGTGCTGATAAATGTTCAGTCGCTCCGAGGGAGCTGGAGCATCTAATTATAATGCTTGATATGGATTCGCAACCAGAGGTTAATCAGGGCCGCAAATTCAACATAAAAGATTTCAAACGACGAAATCTATTTATAAACAGTTCCAGCAAATGATACTGCACGGTAACCAAAGGCAGCCAGAATTTGAAATTCAACACTTCTATCTAGAGGCTCTCCTCACGCCCGCTCTAAGGGTAGTTATTTCTTATTAATCAACCCATTTCCTGGTTTGGTTTGATACATTGTAAACACTCGAGAGATCAAATTCATCTTGAATCTTGTAACCCACATGCATCTCCTGGACGGCCAATGCTGGTTTTATTTGAAACTGGAAGAGCAGTAACAGCACACTGACACTTCTCACATCATCCATGGGCTTTGTTTGGTTAAGAGAGTAAACCAAAAAAAACTATCCGACAGAAAGCTAATTCCAAAGTGCTATCAACGGCCTATTTACCTTTCCTCTGAAATGGAAGTCATCCCTTATGATTGCACTTGAGGCTGCCCGACTTCCTCTTCCTTTAGGGGGAAATCATGGGGATGATATTAGACCTCGGGCGGCACAGTAGCACAGTGGTTAGCACTGCTGCTTCACAGCTCCAGGGTCCTGGGTTCGATTCCTGGCTCGGGTCACTGTCTGTGTGGAGTTTGCACATTCTCCTCGTGTCTGCGTGGGTTTCCTCCGGGTGCTCCGGTTTCCTCCCACAGTCCAAAGATGTGCGGGTCAGGTTGATTGGCCAGGTTAAAAAAATTGCCCCTTAGAATCCTGAGATGCGTAGGTTAGAGGGATTAGCAGGTAAATATGTGGGGGTAGGGCCTAGGTGGGATTGTGGTCGGTGCAGACTCGATGGGCCGAATGGCCTCCTTCTGCACTGTAGGGTTTCTATGATTTCAAATAATTCACACCGATGGTGACCACCCTCAGTCAACATTCTCACGTGAATATTTTAACTCTTCCACAACACATTGGAAGACATTGCCCTGTCACCTGGTTGTTGTTAATGATAACTCTCCAACATTTTCACTTAAGGAGATTGTGAAGGAATAAACCAAATGATAAACACTGGATAAAACTGCCACTGCCACGTCTCTTCCAGGAATGCCTACCCTGAGAATTACTGTTTTTCTCTCCAACAGGACTTTTGGTTTCAAATAATAAACATCCTATTTCCTCCTTTTCCCAATTCATATCAGTTTCAGAATCAAACCCCATGATAAAATAAATGGCATTCAGGAACATACAATTTTGTATATTACAAGCAGACATAAGACGTGCTATAGAAATTATTTAAAAAACCACAAATGGGAAAGATATTTCTGAGTTCCTTACACGTTTCTTTCCCTAGAAGAAATTAGTGAAATTCTGCCTTTTTGTAGATTGTTCTTAAAATCTCATTGAAACAATCCCCGGTGGATCATTTTGAATCAAATTAGAAATTGATTGTGAGAGACCTGAATTCTCAGTGAAATTCAGCTTCACTGGTGATTTTGTAAGTGGCTGAAATACCTCAGGAATTTTCCATCAAGGCTGCAGTTGACCATTTAGGTTGTTGTGGATAGGAGAGAGATAGATGGTGGGAGATACTGGGGTGGCACGGTGGCACAGTGGTTAGCATTGCTGCCTCACCGTGCTAGGGGCCTGGGTTCGATTCCCACCTTGGATCACTGTCTATCGTGTGTCTGCGTGGGTTTCCTCCGGGTGCTCTGGTTTCCTCCCACACTCTGAAAGACGTGCTGGTTAGGTGCATTGACCTGAACAGGCGCCAGAGTGTGGTGACTAGGAGAATTTCACAGTAACTCCATTGCAGTGTTAATGTAAAGCCTTACTTGTGACTAATAAATAAACTTTAACTTTATTTTACTTTAATTTTCCCTAGCTCCTTACCACTCACTTGACTGCAGCTGGATATGTATTTTAGAGCAAATGTTTCAAAACCCCTTTAGTCCTGATTTTTAGTAGTAGGCATGAAACAGGCCTTCGGATAAGTTTAAATCAGATGACAATACGGAGGCCAATTCTCCCAAAAGAGTTCGAAGTGCCGAATTCACATGAAACCTGGAGTAACTCCTATTGGTTTTGTTTGCGTGATTTTCAGAGTGAAGCTCCAACACTCCGAGCACTGCAGAGTGCCCGAGCGAGATTCACTCTGAAAATCAGGGGGCGTGGCCTATTCCCGCTGGGGAGGCCAGCAGCATAGCGCTGAGCGGGCCACTGCGCACGCGCTGATCTGTCAGTGCAGAGATCGGTGCAAGCGCAGTGACCCCGCACTGCTGGCCTCCCAATCGCTGGCCAACCCGATCACTGGCCAGCCCCGTGACCCCCCATTGCTGCTCATTCAACCTCCACCCCCCCAGCCCCCCTACTTTTCAAAAAAAGTTGGATTCTCTTAGCTGGATTTTGTAGTCCAGATGAGTAACAAACCCACATCTAGTGGGGGAGAGGGGGGAGAGGCATGGGAGACATGATTTCAGGACTCCTGACCCCATTTCCTCTGTCCTCTGCTACTTTCAAGGACAGAAGATAAAGATCTGGATCACGACTCTGCACTCAGTAATACTGATCCTGGCAATTCCATTGTTGAGGGGGTGATTTGAAAACCACCACAACTTTCATAAAGTCCGGATTATGTTTTCGAAGTGGTTTATAAATGCCTGTTTGTTTAATTGTCATTTCTTATGAGTTCCTAAAAGAAATGTTTTTTTTTCCAAGTGGAGTTTGAATGGCTATTTAAGAATTTGACAGCTTCCTTAGCATCTCAAAGACTTTCTAATGTTATTATGGGGCTCATAAAGTTTGCCCATAGTGGATACTGGGTAAGTGAGCATAGGGGGATATGGGGGAATGGAAGGAGCAGGGGAATCTATGCAGGCGGCTGGGAATTGGGTGCGATTAAAAGGATGAATGCGATATGGGGGTTGGTGGGAGGTGAGGGGAATTCATCAAATCTGTGAGCTCCACCACCCAGAAGGACAAGGACAGCATGTGCATGGGAACGCTACCACCTGCATGTTTCCCTCCACAATATCCTGACTTGGAAATATATCACTGTTCCTTCACTGCTACTGGGTAAAATACCGGAATGAACTCCTAACAGCGTTGTGGGTGCACCTACACAATATGAACTCAGTGTTCAAGAAAATGGCTCATCCCCATCTTCGCAAAGGCAATTAGGGAAGGCAAATAAATGCTGGCCTAGCCAGAGACACCCGCATCCCGTGGAAGAGTACGTTTTAAAAAATCCAAATGCTGCTCGATATTCAGGGTCTGATAAATTTCAATCAGGTTCGATGTTGGTTCGACCTCCATTTAGGTCTTTGAGAGGTAGGAGTGGAAGATGAAACAGAGAGAGACGAGGCCAAACCCACAGAATGTTTTGCTGAGCCAAGGGGTGAGCACTCCTTCTCCATCTGGATCCACACAAATAGCTGAATGGCCGGTCAGATAGTCTCCTCTCTGAAGCACCCTGCCACTCTACCCTCCCTCACCACTGTTAACCAACATGTTCATCCTCACTGCACAATACCTATTCACACCAGTTGGAGAGCAAAGAAACTCCTAACTACTGTTCGTAGGACAGCACGGTGGCACAGTGGTTTGCACTGCTGCTTCACAATGCCTGGGAACTGGGTTCAATTCCCGGTTTGGGTCACTCTCTGTGCGGAGCCTACACGTTCTCTCCATGTCTCTGTGGGTTTCCTCCGGCTGCTCTGGTTTCCTCCCACAGTCTGAAAGACTGTGCATTGGCCATGCTAAATTCTCCCTTAGTGTTGCCACACAGGCGCCGGAGTGTGGCGACGAGGGGATTTTCACAGTCACTTCATTGCAGTGTTAATGTAAGCCTACTCATGATATTAGAAAAAAAACTTTACTCCATTGGAGGATATGTTTCCCTCGCCTTCAATATGCTTACAACTAATAAACAAAAGTGTGTAAATAAATGAAGAAAGAAAGCACAATTTTCTTGAGACTTAATGAACTTTCTTTTCCGAGTTTCTCGCAGGTTCAGCAGTGTCCAGAGGATCAATCTTTAATTCCTGGAGACTTCGGGGTAAATCCTGGTCAGTTGGCAATGCTAATTTATTGAGGAAAGAACCATGTGAACTGCCTGCCTTTCTTTGAAATAATGCTGGGAGTGTGGGGGGTTAGGGAGAGGGGGGGGGGGGGGTTTCTTTGGTATTCACCTCAAAGGGCAAATAAGGCCACAGATCTCATTGAAGGGATGGTACCTCCATTAATACAGCATTTCTTGCGGACATCACTGGAATGTTTCCTCAGCATTGCAGACACAGGAGAGAAGCAAAACTGAACTCCTTCATTCGCTCACTGTCTGTCCATGAACAAAGAGCTTAATTTTTTGAAATAGCCTGTGGCGTGTTTCCCCAACCCATCCTCTGTTTGTGAGGCCAATTTTTAAAGTGTCAGGTTGGACAGGCTGGGCTTGTTTCCACTGGAGTTTAGAACAATGAGTTGATTGAAGTATATAAGATCCTGAATGGTTTCAACAACCTGGACATGGAAAGGATGCTTCTTCTTGGGGGTGAGCCCAGGACAGTTCACCCTTATAAGACAAAGATTAGATCAATTTTATCTCTCTTTATTCAACCTTCTTTAGAGGGTTATGAAATGCAAGCACATAATAAGAAGATAGGAACAAAGGGTTTTTATAATTAAGAATAACTTAAAAAGAATCAGCACCACAGGTATGGATATCAGTTCAAGTGCTTACCAGAATCCAGGAAATCAGAGTCGAGTGAGGGTTCCTTCATGGAGGAGCTACAGTTCAGGTGGGTTCAGTTAACTGAAGCAGGAGTTGAGGAATTCCTTTAACGATGATGGGGACGCAGTGAGATGGGGTTTGTATATTGTACTCTTAGTCTGTTCAGCAGCCACTGACAGGGATTTTCCAGAGAAATTAGGCTTCCAGGAGGCTTAGACTTGGTGCAGGCTGCTGGCCAGCCTGGAGTCCTGCTTTGATGTTTGCAGGCTGGAGTTAAACAACAGACTGATTTGCAAGTCTAGAAGTGCAATATTTAAACTGTCCAAAGACCAGATGCTGATGCGTTGTTGTCCATTAATATGTCAGTTGCAAGCTAACAAGCAGTTTCCCTTGCTCTGATTAAAATCCATTGTTTACCTTAAGAGATAGATTTTAAAGCCTCTGCAGGTATAACAGGTTTTGATGGTTCTCCCTTTGTTATAGAACCAGATTGTTTGCTGGTCCCTGGTTTTGTTGATTGTAATGTGTCCTCATAATGAGAGGCATGAGATGAGGGTTGAGCATTTTCCAGCAACTACTGTGGGAAATTTCCAGAAACAGTAACTAATTTGTGAATCATGTGACCCGTAGCAGCCATTTTTTGGTTCTGCAAGGTCCACTGCAAGGTCCACTTTTTAAACCAGAAAAATAGGTAAGGCTTGATTTGTACAGTTTACCATCTCTTTCATGACTTAGGGACATGACATAAGGTTATGATGGCATGTTGATCATTGCAAAAATGAAACTATGTACAGAAATAATAGGGTTATTTGTTTTTTAAACTGGATATAGTCCAGGTGTCTGAATATTTCTCGTCAGTGGCTAGGAAAACAAGGACAAATATACAAAATGGCCACAGTATATTAGGCATTTCAATAGCTTTCTTCCCCATTAGAATTCAGTTTTCTAACTTGGCCTCCCATCTGCCTCTTTGTATCCAGTTTCAAATCACTTGCTATTTACTGTTGTAAAAAGCCGGTTATCTATATTATAAGCAATGATTCTTTTTCTATGACATTTTTATAGCAGGTGTAATTAATTTGGAGCAACTCAAAATAAGCAAATTGATATTTTTCAATTCAGTGTAAGAATCAGATGCAGATACAATCAGTAGGATAACAGAAGTTCAAATTGCACTGGTAAAACAATTCTACTTTATTTATTAGTCACAACTAGGCTTACATTAACACTGCAATGAAGTTACTGTGAAAATCCCCTAGTCGCCACACTCCAGCACTTGTTCAAGTACACAGAGGGAGAATTTAGCATGGCCAATGCACCTCATCAGCACGTCGTTCGGACTTGTGGGAGGAAACCGGAGCACCTGGAGAAAATCCAGGCAGACACAGGGAGAACATGCACAGGCAGTGACCCAAGCCAGGAATTGAACCCAAGTCCCTGGTGTTGTAAGGCAGCAATGCTAACCACTGTGCCACCGTACTGAACAAACAATTTTGTCTTTAAATTTTGCTTGTCCTTTTGATGCTCTGTGAGCAGAAAATGCGCTTGAATTCCTGGCAGCTGATGCCAATGGTGCAATTTACTGTGAAGTGATCTCTTATTTCATCTTTGCTTATTACAGGCAGTGTCTGATTCCAATTACAATCTCAGTTGAAATAGCTGATGAGCGTTTTGACTGCTCAAGTAGCAAGAACAAGCAGCTTGAGCTCCCCTGGTGGTCCAATGATTTCAGCTAGTGAGTGTCTGAGACATCCAATCCAACTCTTGGTCTGGGTGAACGAGCTCTGTCAAAGATCGGGGTGTCACATCTGACCTTGCTGCCCCTAAATTATGAAGAACAAACTGAGCCTCCTCTTGATCCGTGCCGACCAATCCTTGTTGGAAGTGTGTACAAAAATTAGGTGAGCAAAGAATCATGTGCGTCAGTGATTCCTGCTAATCTTCACCCTCAAGGCTTGCACATGAATAATGGTCACTTGGATGACGTTTCAGAAGGTGTCCAGTTTCATTGAACTTTAGCTTGGTAGAGTCAAAAGAAGGGGAGAAAATTGGCGTGTATAAAAATCTGAAGAACAAAATCCACAAAAGCTTTCAGTCGGACTCAGCATTCCAGAGAATTTTTACTATTGTCTGCAAGGTTTATTTTCTTGCCACAGATTTTTGATATGGATAACAGCTGTAAATTAAATGTGTGAAAGTTAACGCTGCAATTAGAACCAGAATTGGAGCCCTCATCCACTGTTTGCGCAACCATCAGGACAGTTTAACAAACATCTTGGAACAAGAATATGGTCCCAGTATTACAAAGCTCAACTGGCCCATACTGATTTAGCTGATCTTAGTTATTGCCGGAGGGTCCGACGGCGCAAAATTGGCCAAAGAGTTCCTGGGCTCAGGTGAGGGGCAAAAATAAAGTGCCATTTCTGCTCCTGATTGCTCATCTTGTGATCCCTGGTAGAAAGTGAATGTGGCTAGCACTGAATAAGGAGATAACGATAATGCCCCCTTCAGTTGAGCTATCTAATGCTAATCAGACTCACCAATGAAGAGTATAGCCTCTTGGTTGAGTTAACAGGAGGGTTATTGGTACCTGCGAAACCAAATCTCATCGTGAATCATGAAGATTAAGAGGAGATGAATTGAAACAACAATTTATATTTATACAGTGCCTTTAACGTGATAAAAAGTCCCAAGGGTGAAGTATAAAGCAAAGACAAATATGTCATTCTTTTAATGTAAAACTGTTGATGTCGCACGCAAATGATAACTTTAAAATATGATTTAACCATGTGAGCCTCCGCAGGCAATATTTATGCCATTATTTGCATAAATGACAACAACTTGGCTGAGATTCTCCCAGTCTGCTGCGCAGCTTGAGCAGCGGGAGTGGTTCCCTCCAGCAGGGTTTACAACTGCTCTCCACTAACAGGGAACAGGAGATCTCACCCTGCTGGTGGGGACATAGTCCACTGAGGCCTCCCCCCCTCCTCCCGGGAGGTCGGGGACAAAGGAGGGGTGCTCCTTGGGCATGCCAGCCTGACACCCTGGCACTGCCCAAGAGACACACAGGCACTACCCACTAGCCACAGGGCAGTGCCAAGGGGATGGAGCCAGAGTGGACAGGGCATACAAGGGGCAGAGCCTATAGGGGGGTGACCCGCTGCCACTCTGCAAGTGGGATCGATGAGGGAGGGAGGGAGGGGGCAACCGGGGCTGCCATTGTTAGGGGGGGGTGTGGTTGAGAAACATTGGGGCTGGCCCAGGGGTGTTCCGGTGGGCCAGTGATTGGGAGGCCAGCAATCATGAGGTCAGCAATGAGCTATGAACTTGTACCCCTAGATCTCTTTGTTCTATAACTCTCCCCAACACCCTACCATCAACTGAGTAAGCCCTGCCCTGATTTGATCTACCAAAATGCATCACCACGCATTTATCTAAATTAAACTCCACCTGCCATTCATCAGCCCATTGGCCCAATTGATCAAGATCCCATTGCAATCCTAGATAACCTTCTTCCACTACGCCACCAACCTTAGTGTCATCTAACCATGGCTACTAACCATGCCTCCTAAATTCTCATCCAAATCATTAACATAAATGACAAATAACAGTGGACCCAACACTGATCCCTGAGGCACACTGCTAGTCACACGCCTCCAATTTAAGAAACAACCCTCTACAACCACCCTCTTTCTTCTGTATTGAGGCCAATTTTGTATCCTTCAGTATGCCCTCCAGGAATCATTATTTGATCCCATGGACTCCTCCATCTGAACCACTTTCGCCTCTTTCTCTCCATATCCATTCTCACTGGCACACCCCACCACCTGCTGCCACCTTCCCGCAGTCCAGCACAGCCCTCCTCACACTTCTGCTTTATAAGCCATCTCACCCAATCCAGCACCCCCGTAGCATCTCTTTCCCTTGCCAGAAGACAAAAAAAGGAAAAGTAAAAGGAAAAGTTGTCTTGAAATCTCCCTTTTCTGTTCCACTAGACCCTTACCATCATGCTGCCTTTGATGCGCTTTGACACGGGGATATGATTCTGGCGTATGGGTCCAATAACAATATGTTAATTTGTTGCAAATTTGCAAAGTTGAATGGTAGGAAATGCAGTCCACTACTGACGGCTGAGGGGCCAATCGTGTCTTGCATTCACATTGACGTGAAATATGACTGAGACCTTCTCGATATTTTCGGTTCTCACCGCCAAACCTGCTCAAAGCGAATGGGAGGGAAAATCCCGGCCCTTACCTCATTCATTTCTGCACCAACATCCTGATTCCTACTCTGCTGCTCCCTCACAAACCTCAGGATGACCACTACCCCTTATTACAAGAGATAAGCCTGAAGGGTCAATGTGGTCCAGTGGTAGCACTCTCGTCATGCGAGTCAGAATGTTATGGTTTCAGGCACCAACTCAGAATTAGAGCACAAAAACATAGCAGTATTTTGTGTTGAAGCTACTGTCTTTTCAATGAGAGACTAAACCAGTCGGACACAAGTGCTGGAATTTAACCGCCTCGCCTGCCCCAGGATCGGGGCGGGCGAGACTCGCAGAACGACATTCTCCGTTGGCCTTGGACCTTACGAGCCTCGAGCGGACGAGGCGGTAAAATTCCAGCCCTTAAGAGGTTCCATACTATTCAAGGAGGAGATGTTTTCTCAGTGTCTTTGCCAACATCCCTCAGCCAACTCCATGCCAGACTAATTGACATTTTATCTTATGGCTGTCTCGCGGTGCTTAACTTGTCTTTCATGTATGCCTACAATGCAAAATTGACTACAACTTCCAAAGTAATTCATTGGCTGCAAATTCCTTTGAATGTCCTGAGAATACAAAGAACATTAAATAAATGCATATTTGTTCATTCCTTCTTATCAGTTTTACTGTTGGAGGCTTTTTTTTGCAGATGATCCCATTAAATGCGACATAGACTTAAATGAGATTAATTTGATCTAAATGAAATTAAGTTTGCAACATCAGTGGGGCTATCAAGTTTTTTTTAATCTTTTGTGTGAGCACATCATGCTTTATTGAGATACTTTGGTCAGTGCAAAGGTTTAGTTAAGTACACATAATTTTCATAAGAGTCTCTTTTGTTGTCCCTCATTGGCACAATTTAAAAATACCGATAAGGAAATGTTTCTTTTGATTGAAATGAAACTGGAAAATAAAATCTCAAACATTTTCTATTTACACTCCCAGTGCATTCATTTTTTTTTGTAACTGAGCACAATTATCTACAATTATCTGTCATTTCCAGTTAAGTAGCAGTTTCTCTCGAAGACACACAATATGCTGTGGATGTTTGCAGCCCAAATTACACACACTACATGAGGTTGTATTTTGCTACTCCACATGTTTTAGTTTATTTTCGCTTTTGAGTAAATTACAGAATAAAGTAGAACCCCATTATAACAAACTTCGGCATTACAATGTTCCCATTATAACTATTTTTTTGTTGATTCCGGCAGAGGCTTCATTAAAGAAATCTTTCTGTAATCAATGCAGAGTTCAAAATATTCTATATCCTTAATAATCTCAATCCTCAGAGCTAAGCTTTGAATTTCTTTTAATTTTTTTTGTTTTATTTCTTTCTGCATATCTGTTGAACCAAAAAAGTGGAGTTAGCCAAAATATAATGACATAATCCCTTTCAACTCAACTGTGCAGATGTAAAGCTGGTGTAAAATCCCTCCAGACCCAGTTCCATGTTGATTTTACACTAATATATCCAATTGAAAACTGACTGACAACCCTGTACACCAAAACGCATTGCAGCATGATAAAAGCCCATTTCTAAATCTTTACTTGGGTGCCTATGTATACTGATACCATTGGGGTATACTATGCAAACTAGTCATCCCACTGTGTCTTTCTGTGTAAATAGGGCAGCTTCAAAGTTATTCCAGCTGGCACCTGGCTGGAAGAAATTATACTAGGACAGCTCCAGGTAACAGCATGAATAAGTTCTGAAAACATGGCGTAATGTAACCAAAACACTCTGCTATCTTTTACCGAAAGTCCTAAGAGATGTTATTACTTTGTACTGACACAGAAACGTTTGAAGGAACTTTACTAAATGTTTTTGAAAGGCTGTCAAAGGTTAATTGTTATATTATGAGAAAACAATTGTGTGTTTTTAAAACTAAATAAGGGACTAAGAGGTACTTACGAGCTGCTAAACTCAAGATTCCAGTTGCTATCTGATCATGTCATAATATTTACCACAAAAGAAAGAATTTTGCTAGATGCAAGTCCTTGATAATATAAATTGACAACAAATAACGGCCAATGAATTACATATATATTGGTTTATGGGTGCAATAAAATTAAGATAATTTTGGTTTTACAATGATTCACATCAGAGAACTAAATAATGGCATTCCTTAAATTTAAATTTCTGATTTTTATATATATTTATATATATTTAAGATAACATTTACTGGCCAAAAGAATTAAACTATGGAGAAACGCAGTAACTGTATGTATATTAGATCAATGATTTTGTTTACATTTGTTTTAACTCTTTCTTTCTTTCAACATCTGATTTTTATTTTCCTCCAGTTTCCTGCCTGGACTAATTTGAGCACTCAAGACCATCAACAAAACTACAAATGACAGGAAGCAATACTCAGTAGGACACAACTGTCCCTAACAAAGTTTTTCTATTCACCTACCAGTAATTTCCTTGTCTTCTCATTCCACAAGAAGCCTCAAAAATCAATACTTCATTGCAGGATTTGATACAAACATTGGATGGGATGAGGAGGTTTAGTAAATAAAGGGGGATTGCAATTTTCCACTTTGCTCGGCCTTTGGTATGTATAAGCCAGCTAACAATCCTGTCTGAAAATTGCTTATCATTCTCACTGTCTTTCTTGTCTCTCTGTTTAATCAAGATTTCTTGATGCTGGTGCAGGATAAAGGAGGCAAGTAATCAGCTCCCTGGCATTAAGGCCACAAAGATCACTCTTGTGTTTGAAAAAGAGGAGCCTAGGGGAGATTCAATGTGTACAGTTTAAGTCAAACAAAAAGTCTTTTCTTTGTTTTTTGAAGATTATAGTCAAATTGAATAATTGGAAAAGGGTTGGGTTGCTCATACCTCACATCCAATTTTTGGAACAATGTTTTTGTGAAGTAAAATGAAATAAAAGCTTTTTGTGTCACAATAGCTACTTCTCAAAGATAACTTATCATCAAATGTATATTGAGTTTCTCCCACATCAGACTGCCCACCACAGAAAGCAAAGGGCATCTTGTGTCCGGTATAAATAGTAACAATAATACTGTTGAACCAACATACTCAGATTAATCATCTTAAAGTGACTACACCTTTCAACCCAAATTAAGTATTAGCCACTTAGTGAGTATCTAACTATCCCAGTACCTATCTATCTGCACTCGTATGTAAAGTTAGCCCAAGCAAAAGATACCCAAATACACCCCCACCAAACGTGTAGGAGTTCCTCCAAAGATCTGATTAACTCCATTGCAATTTCCTCCACACTAACCCACAGCACAGTAGGTTCACTCACATGCCACATCAAATATTCATTAACAGAAACTTTACTCATTTAAAAAAAAGGGATCGATTGTCACTCCGTGGCCAACATTATAGCTTCCTGAGGAAAAATAAATAAACATTGGAGAAAAGGCAAATAAATATAAAGCAAAGGTTTTCCAGAGATAAATGGTTGCCGTGTTGAACTATGTCATCAACTTGTTGAAAACGAACATAGATAAAATCTTGACGAGTACAATTTTTAATTTTCAACAAAAATCCATAATTTAGTTCCACACTTGATTGATAATGTGGCTGAGCCTGCTTTTTACTTACATTTGCGTGTGTGTATGTGTGTGTGTGTGTGCATATATATTTATGGGGGTGGGGAAGAGGGAAACAAAAGAATGGCTTTGTGCAACATCATTGTATATGCAGAAGGAAGGAGAGGCATTTTGTTTGACCTTGTCTAACAATGTCATTGCTAATGAAACTGTAGGGTAATTATTCTTGAAATGGTGGCTTCCAGCATGGAAAAAGAGGTGGCTTGTGGAGATGCATAAAAGATCAAATTTGTATTTATGATTCTCAGAGCATTGCAAGCAAATTGTCATCTAATTCTTTTGAGTTGTTCAGCTTTAACCTACCGGTTATTTAACATCATGTTTCAACAATATCAACATATTTACACCGTTGATTAAAATCTGAGACCAGCAAAGTTCTCAGAGAATTACAAAATCATAGCATGGTTACAGCACAGAAGGAAGCCATTTGGCCTGTCGAACCCATACCGGCTCTCTGCAAGAGCAATTTAGCTAGGCTCACTTCCCTGCTGTTTCCCATAAGTGAAGACGTCTCACTCAGCTCACTGTACATCTATCTAACTGCTCGCTCCTCTTCTCTAAGCTGAAAACTCTTGTAACAGTTATTATATTCAAACTTTCGCAGAGCAAACAAGTAGCAGCAGCAGAGACAAGAATAAAACAAATGATGGCAGTGCATTCTAGATCAGATTGGGCACTCTTCATTTATTGAATGCTAATGAACAGAAAGCAGCGGACTCTTGAACAGAAAGTAGCGGACTCTTGCAGACCATAGGCTTGATTACTGGGCTGTCCTGAACTAACTGATCTTAGCCTGGGTTTCATAACTGGATTTGGATAACTGGATAACTAATGGCATTTGCTACCAAATAAACCTGTTGGACTTTAACCTGGTGTTGTTAAAACTCTTACTTTCATAACTGGCCCAGGGCGAAGCAAAAAGAAAGGGAAAAGGAAAATTCCAAGTATTTTGCACAATACAGTAGACATTAATCTCTTGAACTGATTTCGACATTGTGATTTTCCGATCCCGATTCGTTATGTTTAATCTTGTCCACCAGCACATTGCCTAATTGGCTATTCTTCAGGAATTAGTTTAGACTGTAACTGCTATCCAGCTATTCCACCATGAGGAGAGTCACAAATTGCTTCGTCAGTTCAGAATGAGAATCCAAATTCTGAGTTTGGATTTGAGTCGGAATTCTCCAATGATGCACCTCCCGCCACCGCTGCCGGTGAGAATGGAAAATTTGGCGCTCAGCCAAACCTCGATTCACAGCAGCGGGACCGCAGAATCCCAGCCACGGGTGAGGTCGGACGAACCCAGTCCAGGGTGTTAGAGCAATTTCAATGATCTAAAATCAAAATGGCTGGTGTCATGTTTGTTTACTCTCCCCTTCAAAATGTTTTCACATTTACTGCTTCCTCCATCCAGTCAGATCATGGGACTGCGCTGACCGTGTGTCAGCTACCCAAGTTTACATTACTGAAACCCCAAATCTAGAATTCTGTCACTGGAATAAAGGAAATGGTTTTATTAATAAAAAGAGAAAAAAACCCAGCACATAGGCATCACTTAATTGCCCATGTGCAAGCCATTAACATCACATAGCATGGTCAATTTTGTAGGAGAGGGTTACAGTGGAGAATGTTCTCAATGGAAACTCAGATTGGAGAAGCAGACACAAAGGCCAGTGCACCTTTTCCTCCAGTGAGGAAATTTCTGAGTCATGCCACCACCCAGCAAGGTTCGAGAATCTGGAAAATTGGATATTATAGAATCCCGACGGTGCAGAAGGAGGCTATTTGGTCCATTGAACCTGAACCGACAACAACCCCACCCAGGCCCTATCCCCTTAACCTCACGTAATTACCCTGCTAGTCCCCCTGATTCTAAGGGGCAATTTATCATGGTCAATCAACCTAACTCCACGCATCTTTGGGGTGTGGGAGGAAACCAGCACACCCAGAAAACCCATGCAGGCACGAGGAGGATGTGCAAACAGTCACCCAAGGCTGGAATTGAAACCTGGTCCCTGGCGCTGTGAGGCAGCATTGCTAACCACTGTGCCACTGTATCACTATGCTGGCTTCCATAAATTCTCTGATTCTCCTTTCCTGTTGAGCAAGTGAGGGTGCGACTGGAGCCTCCATCATCTTGACCCTGAAATGGCTTACGACAGAAAGGGCAAGAGTTATAGCTGGGGGAAAGGAAATTATGATGCGATTAGGCGAGATTTAGCTGGCATAGGTTGGGGAAGGAAACTGCAGGGGATGGGCACAATTGTAATGTGGAACTTGTTCAAGGAACAGCTACTACGCCTCCTTGATAAATATGTACCTGTCAGGCAGGGAGGAAGCAGATGTGTGAGGGAACTGTGGTTTACTAAGGAGGTTGAATCTCTTGTGAAGAGGAAGAAGGAGACTTATGTTAAGATGAGACGTGAAGGCTCAGTTAGGGCGCTTGAGAATTACAAGTTAGCCAGGAAGGACCTAAAGAAAGAGTTGAGAAGAGCCAGGAAGGGACATGAGAAGTCTTTGGCGGGTAGGATCAAGGAAAACCCTAAAGCTTTCTATAGGTATGTCAGGAGTAAAAGAATGACTCGGGTAAGATTAGGGCCAGTCAAGGACAGGAGTGGGAAGTTGTGCGTGGAGTCTGAAGAGATAGGAGAGGCACTAAATGAATATTTTTCATCGGTATTCACACTGGAGAGGGACAGTGTTGTTGAGGGGAGTACTGAGATGCAGGCTGTTGGACTGGATGGGAATGATGTTCATAAGGAGGAGGTGTTAGCAATTCTGGAGAGGGTAGAAATAGATAAGTCCCCTGGGCCGGATGGGATTTATCCTAGGATTCTCTGGGAGGCTAGGGAGGAGATTGCAGAGCCTTTGGCTTTGATCTTTGGGTCATCACTGTCTACAGGAACAGTGCCAGAAGACTGGAGGATAGCAAATGTTGTCCCCTTGTTCAAGAAGGGGAGTAGGGACAACCCTGGTAATTATAGACCGGTGAGCCTTACTTCTGTTGTGGGCAAAGTATTGGAAAGGATTATAAGAGATAGGATTTATAATCACCTAGAAAGGAATAATTTGATTAGGGATAGTCAGCACGGTTTTGTGAAGGGTAGGTCGTGCCTCACAAACCTTATTGAGTTCTTTGAGAAGGTGACCAAAGAGGTGGATGAGGGTAAAGCGGTTGATGTGGTGTATATGGATTTCAGCAAAGCGTTTGATAAGGTTCCCCATGGTAAGCTTTTGCAGAGAATACGGACACATGGGTTTGAGAGTGATTTAGTGGTTTGGATCAGGAATTGGCTAGCTGTAAGAAAACAAAGGGTGGTGGTTGATAGGAAATATTCATCCTGGAGTTCAGTTACTAGTGGTGTACCGCAAGGATCTGTTTTGGGGCCACTGCTGTTTGTCATTTTTATTAATGACTTGGATGAGGGCGTGGAAGGATGGATTAGTAAATTTGCGGATGACACTAAAGTCGGTGGAGTTGTAGACAATGCGGAGGGAAGTGGCAGGTTACAGAGGGACATAGATAAGCTGCAGAGCTGGGCTGAGAGGTGGCAAATGGAGTTTAATGCGGAAAAGTGTGAGGTGATTCACTTTGGAAGGAGTAACAGGAATACAGAGTACTGGGCTAATGGTAAGATACTTGGTAGTGTGGATGAACAGAGGGATCTGGGTGTCCATGTGCATAGATCCCTGAAAGTTGGCACCCAGGTTGATAGGGTTGTTAAGAAGGCGTACGGTGTGTTAGCTTTTATTGGTAGAGGGATTGAGTTTCGGAGCCAGGAGGTCATGCTGCAACTGTACAAAACTCTGGTGCGGCCACATTTGGAGTATTGCGTACAGTTCTGGTCGCCATATTATAGGAAAGATGTGGAAGTGTTGGAAAGGGTGCAAAGGAGATTTACCAGGATGTTGCCTGGTATGGTGGGAAAATCGTATGAGGAAAGGCTGTGGGGCTTGAGGTTGTTTTCATTAGAGAGAAGAAGCTTAAGAGGTGACTTAATAGAGGCATACAAGATGATCAGAGGATTAGAGAGGGTGGATAGTGAGAGCCTTTTTCCTCAGATGGTGTTGGCTAGCACGAGGGGACATAGCTTTAAATTGAGGGGTGAGAGATATAGGACAGATGTTAGAGGTAGGTTCTTTACTCAGAGAGTAGTAAGGGCGTGGAATGCCCTGCCTGCAGCAGTGGTGGACTCGTCAACGTTGAGAGCGTTCAAGTGGTTGTTGGATAAACAAATGGATGATATTGGAATAGTGTAGATTAGAGGGGCTTTAGATTGGTACCACTGGTTGGCGCAACATCGAGGGCCGAAGGGCCTGTACTGCACTGTAATGTTCTATGTTCTATGTTCTATGTTCTAAAACTTTGAGTCCTGAGCAGGTTCAATGATCTAAAATCAAAATAGTCAAAAGACTATTTTTATCTCTGCCTTGGACTATTAATGATGTGGAGATGCCGGCGTTGGACTGGGGTAAACACAGTAAGAAGTTTAACAACACCAGGTTAAAGTCCAACAGGTTTATTTGGTAGCAAAAGCCACACAAGCTTTCGAAGCTCTAAGCCCCTTCTTCAGGTGAGTGGGAATTCTGTTCACAAACAGAGTTTACTTGGACTATTAAGTCATTGAGCAAATAACTGAAATAAATTGTTAATGTTAGTTAGATTAACTTCACCAATCCAAACTATCAATGGGTCAGTGAACAGAAACAATTAGCAGTAACTGCAGCTCTTAACAAAGAAAAGCTTAACCACAGATCATTTAAGCTTGCTCCAGCATTAAGAGCAGGACAGAAGTGGGCAGGATTTAGCGACATCTTAATTATCTTAGCCCCCAGTCAACCATTTCAGATATTTAACATTTATATAAATAGTATATACATATTTTTTACAAATCAGAATTTTCCTTATCACTGGATAAATCAGTGTGAGCAGAGTTTGAAAATGGGTTATAAAGTTAATACATGAAGCTGACTTAATGGCTCATGTTCAGCAGTTGAATGTCTCCTACCTGGGTTAAGTTTTGTATATTAGGCTTGATCTGTACTGTGAGCTCCCCTGCAGATTGGTTGGCCTGCAGTTGTCCTGTGTAAAAGTTGTTGGTTTTCAGGCTGGGTACCGAACAACCTGGTTAAAAAAAAATCTTCCTGGTGCCCTGTGTTAAAATTCGGTAGGTTTTCATTGTGACTGCCATTCGCTTCAGTGGGAGCCAACAGCAGGCACATGCCATTTAACAGAGTAAGAAATAGACAATTTTAGAGTAGAAATATAGAAATTGGTACTCAACTGTAGTGTAATGATTAATAACTGATGTTAATACTGAACACACCAGATCCCAGATTGAAACCTGGCTTGACAGATCCTAACTGTTTCTTTAGAAACTGTGAAGGAATGTTACTGAATAAATTTACAAATGTCTGCTAACTTTTAAATCAAAGAATAAACTATTTATTAATCAAAAAAAAAATCAACTATCAAAAGTTGGTAGGTTGATTCTGGAGTTGAGAGGGTTGGCTTATGAGGAGAGACTGAGTAGACTGGGGCTATACTCATTGGAATTCAGAAGAATGAGGGGAGATCTTATAGAAACATATAAGATTATGAAGGGAATAGATAAAATAGAAGCAGAGAAGTTGTTTCCACTGGCGGGTGAAACTAGAACTAGGGGGCATAGCCTCAAAATAAGGGGAAGCAGATTTAGCACTGAGTTGAGGTGGAACTTCTTCACACAAAGGGTTGTGAATCTGTGGAATTCCTGCCCAGTGAAGCAGTTGAGGCTACCTCATTGAATGTTTTTAAGGCAAGGGTAGATAAATTTTTGAACAGTAAAGGAATTAAGGGTTATGGTGAGCGGGCGGGTAAGTGGAGCTGAGTCCACAAAAAGATCAGCCATTATCTTATTGAATGGCGGAGCAGGCTCGAGGGGCCAGATGGCCCCTCACAACCTGCTCCTAGTTCTTATGTTCTTATTTTAAAAGGCTTGGAAAGGTTTCAATATGAACACAAGATTCAAATTTACACTATTCCTATACCCCAGCAATATCTTTACAGACATGCAAACTCGTGAAGAGTTACCACTAAGTGACACACAAAGTCTTCTCGCTTGGGACTTGGCATAGCTGGAAACAGTTTCCTTCCGTTGCATTCCTGAGCATTCACTCGATGCTTTTCACCCAACTCTGAACTTGGTCTTCCAACAGCTAAGCTGATCACTTCACCGAGTTCAATAACTGACTATTCAGTCAATTAACATCCCGATGTTTTCTTCTCAGAGAGCTGAAAATTCCTGTCTTCATTCTCTGACACACACTGAAATCTCTTCCTCTCAACTCCTGTCTTTTATGTGTCTGTTTCTAGTTTTTTCTACTTTGTGTTTTCTTCTCCACAAATCATTAAACTTCTAACCCTGCCTTTAACTTCAGTGGTTGTAAAACCTAATGAAAATATGTGAACAAACCCAAAAGACCCGACCTCTAGTCAGGAATCTATTCAGACTCCGTCACGGGCTCACAACCTAAATGAAACTGAAACCATTTTACATTTCTTAACATGCAAGTAAATATACTGAAAAAATGCACATTATCAAATGAATATAAATACGTCACCGGAGGACCTCGCAGGGCTATTCAAGTGTGGCATCGTGACACAGTGGTTAGCACTGCTGCCTCACAGTATCAGGGACCCGGTTCAATTCCGGTCTCGGGTCACTGTCTGCATGGAGTTTGCACATTCTCCCTGTGTCTATGTGGCTTTCCTCCGGGTATTCCGGCTCCCTCCCACAGTCCAAAGATGTGTGGGTTAGGTTGATTGGCCATGCTAAATTGACCCTAGTGTCAGGGGGATTAGCAGGTTAAATATGTGGGGTTATGGGAATAGGGCCTGGGTGGGGTTGTGGTCGGTGCAGACTGGTTGGGCCAAATGGCCTCCTTCTGCACTGTAAGGATTCTATGATTCTATGAAGTGTATTGCAAAGCCACAGAAACCTGAAAAATTCAACCATTCTGTTAAGCCCATTTGATCAAAGCCTCTGAAGTAGTTAGGTGCTACAACTAATCTTAGAATAATTAAACCAAAGAGGGAAGAATCAATTTAGAATATTAGCTAATATTTAGTGCTTGTTTTGAAAAGTGAATGGTACCTGGATCGTGCTCAGCTATTGTTCCCTCCAAAAATAACTTGGCAATTGTCTCTATCTAGTCTTATTACCCTTTCCAATTTGCTCGGCAACCCCTGTCTCCTGAAGTTGTCAACTTCTTTCTGGCCTTTTTTATCCCACTGACACCAAGTGACTTCGCGAATCTGGTGATTGCTCACATATGGGAGACTTGATAGTGAATTTCAGTAAACTATTTCTATTATCTTGGATACTATAATCATAATATGGAGATGCCGGCGTTGGACTGTGGTAAACACAATAAGAAGTTGGTGTTGTTAAACTTCTTACTATAATCATAGGCAGGAGATCAAGTCAATACTTACCAAGCTAAAAGGCTCTGAAGCTAATTTTAACTCTATCATTGTCCTGGCTGAGATCAATTAACAGATTAGAGACTACATTTTTAAGTTTCAGATCTGGGTTCTCAATCAATTTTTCTGCCTAAATGAATCAGTCAGCTGGCAATGCCTGGCTCATTGTTTGCACAAGGGTGGCACGGTGGCACAGTTGTTAGCATGCTCCCTCACAACTTCAGGGACCCGGGTTCAATTCCGGCCTTGGGTGACTTTGTGGAGTTTCTTCACACAGCCCAAAGATGGGCAGGTTTGATGGACTGGCCATACTAAGTTGACCCTTAGTATCCAAAGATGCGTAGGTTAGGGGGATTAACCATGGGAACTATGTGGGCTTACGGGATAGGTGGGGGAGAGGGCCTGGGTAAAATACTTTGTCAGAGTCGGTGCAGACTCAATGGGCCGAATGGTCGCTTTTGCATTGTAGTGCAACAGTGCAGAAGGAGGCCATTTGGCAAATCGAGTCTGCACCAACCACAATGTCACCCAGGCCGTATTCCCACAACCCCACCTATTTACCCTGCTAACCCCCTGACACTAAGGAGCAATTTAGCATGGCCAATCAACCTAATCTGCACATCTTTGGACTGTAGGAGGAAACTGGAGCACCCGGAGGAAACTCAAGCAAAACGGGGAGAACGTGCAAACTTCACACAGGTAAGTGACCCGAGGCCGGAATTGAACCCGGGTCCCTGGTGCTGTGAGGCAGCAGTGCTAACCACTGTGCCACTGTGATGCCCTACTTCCACTACTTCTTTCTCATCATAATGGAGGCTTTGGCACATAAATTTGGCGTGAAAATTAAACTAGTGACTTTTGGAGGTAAAGAAAGACTTGCATTTATATAGTATCTTTCATGATCACCAGATGTTTCAAAGTGCTTTACAGCCAGTTAAGTAATTTGGTAGTGTAGTTGTTGTGGTGATGAAGGAACTGCAGCAACTAATTTGCAAACAGCAATGTGATAATGTCAGTCCATCAATTTTTACGATATTGATTGAAGCAATCAAAATAATAATCTGAGAAACTTCAGGAATATTAACACATCTCCAACAGTGCAATTCTTCCTCAGTACTACACTGGGGTTTTAGCCTTAATTTTTGTGTTCAAGTCTTGGAGTATGACTTGAACAGAGAACCTCAGGACTCGGAAGCAAAAGCATTACCAACTGAGCAATGGCTATTAAAGTTTAAAGTTTATTTATTAGTGTCACAAGTAAGCTTACATTAACACTGCAGTGAAGTTACTGTGAAAATCCCCTAGTCGCCACACTCTGGCACCTGTTCGGGTACACCGAGGGAGAATTTAGTATGGCCAATGCATCTAACCAGCATGTCTTTTGGACAGTGAGAGGAAACCACAGCACCCGGAGGAAACCCACGTAGACACGGGGAGAACGTGTAGACTCCGCACAGGCAGTGACCCAAGCCGGGAATCGAACTTGGGTCCCTGGCATGGTGAGGCAGCAGTGCTAACCACTGTGCCACCGTGTCACCCACAGGAAGGGCAGAAACCTGTTGGGAGGGCAGGAGTGAATGGTACAGACTGATGGTAAATATAACATGACATAAATGTAATATAAATGTATTTGGAATGCAATCTAAAGAAATAGTTGAAAACCTGTAAATTACCCTCTAGATGTTGAGCATTTTGGGAGGTGTTAATGAGCAGACTGGGGTCTAGCTGTAGAGATGAGAGATGACAGTTGAGGATTTTGTTTCCTCCCCCACCTACAAAAAACAGTCTGACTGTGGCTTTGTAATGCACCAAACAGAACAATGTCAAATCTTGTTCCCAATAGCAGTTTTCCTTTTGACTAAGCTACTTAGATAGTATTTTAATCCCTTTGCATGACTGGCTGTGAGCCTATTCAGATTTTTACACAAAATTACATCGATTCATCTCAGGATAAGAGTTGACTTTTTTAACCTCAATTAGCACAATAATACATTTATTTAAAAATAACTGAAAAGAAATGCAGCTCCATTTCAATTTACATATAGAACAAATGTGTGAAGCAAGTTTGTACTTTACATCTAAGGAGGTAATCCTGGAGGTTGGAGTTTTGCCTTTTCCCGGACTGTAAAGGAAGCAATATTGGGTACTTTGGCTGTTACATGCCTTTGCTGAATTTCATTTCCATCGTTTTACATTATGTGGCACCCAAAATGATCCCTTTAGAGTGTCAGTTTATCTTTTGTGATTTGCCGTTGTACGCAGTTGCTATATTGAGGTTCATTTTGCACGGAACTTCTGGATTAGTGGTTCTCGGCTGGAGTGGAATACAAAGGTGAAAAATGTAGGCTAGGACTACGACCAACGACTTACTATGAACTAACCCCTGTCGGAGTGCACATGTTTGGATGTCAAGTGAGGATCAGATTGTGCTCAGATATAATGGGGTGGATTTTGCACTCCTCCACCAATGGGTTTGAGACTCATTGAATCCAGCAAGTGGCCTGCCATTGCCTTCCTGCCCGCCCCAACCCATCAGCCGCCACCACAACTTTTCTAGTTAGTGCCAACGGGCCAAATGAGACCGTTAAGTGGGAATTAATGCACACTTAATCTCCTCACCCCGACGCTGCTCGGATTTAACCGGCAGAGGGAGAGGTCCTCGCTAAGCAGCCAGTAGGCAGGTTCCTCTGCACAGGCTGGTAGCGGGCAGTGTTTCCTCCTCAATGGACCCATCAGAATGTCCCCCCCTCTCCAACCATGGTGTTACACTCCCAAGTTCCCCAACACCCATAGCCTCTCAGACCCCAGCCCCTCATCAACCGAGCTCCCCCCTATACCACCCCCCTTTCCCCCTCCTCACCAACCCCCCCCCCTCGCCATCACCTCTGTCCCTCTGTCCTGAAATGCTGGAATCTATCTGCCTCTGATTGGCCAGCATCTCTCTGAGTTGGGCTTTCTGTTTCAAGCCCTCACAGCGCCAGGGACCCGGATTCGATTCCTGGCTTGGCCTTCCTTCCCCTGGAGTGTGGAGTTTGCACGTTCTCCCGTGTCTGTGTGGGCTTCCTCTGGGTGCTCTGGTTTGCTCCCATAGTCTGAAAGGCGTGCTGGTTAGGTACATTGGCCATGATAAATTCTCCCTCAGTGTAACCGAACAGGTGCCAGAGTGTGGCAACTAGGGAGTTTTCACAGTAACTTCATTCTAGTGTGAATGTAAGCCTACCTGTGACTAATAAATAAACTTTACTCTACTTTTAATAGCAAAACTTCCACTCCCGGTCTGTTAAATAGGTGTGGAGCAGCTACTGTTGCCTGAAACAGGCACCCCCAGGCCCATCCCGTTAGGAGTGGATTGGGAATCTGGTGCCTCGTATGATTCAGCCCATTATTCCCATGACTGATGATGCTCACTGTCTAGTTTCACACATGAAGATAACCTACTTCAATTTAAAGGTATTTGGAATGCATTGAACTGCATCCAGCAAGAGCTATCTCCTTCAGGATAGGAGGGAGGTAAACTGTTTAGAAAAAAATAAAATCCAAAAATATGGCTGCCATAAGTAGCCACCCATTAGAGCTGGTGGGAGGGGGAGAGGGGATAATTCAGGCTTCAACCCAACCTAAAGGTGCAGTGACATTTTGCCTGCCCATCCTTTGGGTTGCAGGTTAACTTCAGGTCCATATTTGCACAAGGGACAAGAGATCCACTTTTAGCATTCACTGATGTCAATCTCCTGCAGCACAAACTGCAGAAGAGCCTGCAAACCCAGGAACTCAGCGTAACATCTCCCAAGATGCTTCAGAGTGTCTTGCAGACAGTGTAACTGCACCTTAAAGAGAGCCACGAGTTAATTTCTCGTGCGACTCCACTCCTAATTCACTCCAAATTCTGAAGATGCCCCAATGACATCTTCCTTAGGTAGAAAGGCAAGAAACACTTACATTGTGTTTTTCACAACCACTCAACACGTCAAAGCAGTATTTACTATGACACGAGAGATAACTCTCTGCACTTATTCATAAAAATGCAATGGGATGTTTGACATCCACCCAAAGAGGCAGATGGTGTTTTGGTTTAACGCCTCTTCCAAAAGATAACACCTCCAGCAGTGTGATGCCCCCTCAGTGTTTCACTGGAGTATCAAACTACATTTTTGTGCTTAATCCTCAGCGAGGGACTTAGAATCATAGAATCCCCACAGTGCAGGAGGAGGCCATTTGGCCCATCAAGCCTGCACCAACCACAATCCCACCTAGACCCCCTATTCCTTAACCCCACGGCTTTACCCTGCTATTCCCCCTGACACTATGGGGCAACTTCCCAATCAACCTAACCTGCACATTTTTGGACTGTGGGAGGAAACCGGAGCACCTGGAGGAATCCCACAAAGACATGGGGAAAATGTGCAAACTCCGCACAGTCAGTGACCCAAGGCTGGAATTGAACCCAGGTCCCTGGTGCTGTGAGGCAGCAGTGCTAACCATTGTGCCGCCGCAGTGAAAGACCTGAACCCAAAAAGCAAATGATTCAGAGGCGAGTGCGCTACCAACTAAGCTACTGCTGACACTCTGCGCAGAGAAACCCGTACTCTTTGGGACAGTGATCTTCACTATTTTTCAAGCAAGTGCCAGTTTAGCAAAAACTCTGCAAAGTCAGAGCCACATTGACTCCTAACTTATCATTACTTGCTACACCTTCACGATGCAATGTTACAAAGCGAAACGGATACAAAAGCAACATCAAAATACAAATGTACATAGAACATAGAACATAGAACATTACAGCGCAGAACAGGCCCTTCGGCCCACGATGTTGCACCGACCAGTTAAAAAAAAAAAAAAAACTGTGACCCTCCAACCTAAACCAATTTCTTTTCGTCCATGAACCTATCTACGGATCTCTTCAACGCCCCCAAACTAGGCGCATTTACTACTGATGCTGGCAGGGCATTCCAATCCCTCACCACCCTCTGGGTAAAGAACCTACCCCTGACATCGGTTCTATAACTACCCCCCCTCAATTTAAAGCCATGCCCCCTCGTGCTGGATTTCTCCATCAGAGGAAAAAGGCTATCACTATCCACCCTATCTAAACCTCTAATCATCTTATATGTTTCAATAAGATCCCCTCTTAGCCGCCGCCTTTCCAGCGAAAACAATCCCAAATCCCTCAGCCTCTCCTCATAGGATCTCCCCTCCATACCAGGCAACATCCTGGTAAACCTCCTCTGCACCCTCTCCAAAGCCTCCACATCCTTCCTGTAATGTGGGGACCAGAACTGCACACAGTACTCCAAGTGCGGCCGCACCAGAGTTGTGTACAGTTGCAACATAACGCTACGACTCCTAAATTCAATCCCCCTACCAATAAACGCCAAGACACCATATGCACAATTTTAAAAATACATCATTTATAAAACAATAACAAGGGAACTATAAGGATTTAAAATGCACCAATGCAAGTAAACGTCTAAAAAGTTGAATAATGCAAAACTTATTTTCAAATTGGAAGAGTGAAAGTGTGTCTGTTGCTCCCTAACTTTATTCATGCAGTATTTGTAGTCTGTCATTGCAATCCTAGTAAGGCAATCCAAATGTTCATTGGTCAATTGTTTCTCTGTTTTCTTTTCCCAATACTTATTGTTAAGGTAGTGGAAACAGAGTTTTTGGATATTTTTGAGAAAGAGGTGGATAGATTCTTGGGAAGCAAGAGGGTGGTAGGTTACTGGGGGTAGGCAGGATTCAGATTTGAGGTAACTGTGAGGTCAGCCATGATCTTATTGAATGGCAGAGCAGGCTCGAGGGGCAGAATGGCCGACTACTGCTCATTGTTCATACGTCCTATTATTGAAAAGGTAGATTCGCAGGTATACGTACTGACAAATATATGAAGCAATTGTTTTCACACAATGCTTGTGATTTTCTGCCCCCCACCTACCCGACATTGTGTTTTCTGGCCACCGGCGAGATCTTCCAGTCCTGCCAATGTCTACAGCATTTTGCATGGCATGCCCGTCCTGTAGCCAGGAAACCCACTGTGGGAGAGGGGGTGGGGATCACCTTTGGAGGCACCAGAAAATTCCACTGATGTACACAAACGTATGTGAAACGTTTTAACAACTCTGGATTTTCTGAAGTGACTGTCCTGAGTTTTGGAAAGTCAACAAAGTCTGTGTCAGCTATGAATAATGTTGTAATCTTGTTTTGATCTTGCAACATGTTACTGGGAAGCTTCTGTTTCCCTTGGCAATCAGAGATTTAATGTTTTCAGGTAGCATGTGATATCGACCAAAAATACCAGCTTTATTACCCACCTTGGATTTTCCAAGTCTCTCTCCTCCTTCCCCTTGCTTTCAAGAAATTCACAGCTCTAAGGGAGGAGACCCAAAAATCTTTCAAGAACCCTGCCACAAGGTAATGGTCTCACTTAATTAAGCATTACTAAGTCACCATGCTCTGTCTCATACAGTTCGAGTGATGCTCAAAACTGTCTGATGCGCGATTAAATCACTCGGGAGGCTGGATCGTACTCGGGAAATAAAGGCTTTTATTACTAACAAGAATGGAGCAGACTATATACAATACAATCCCAGACTAAAGGGTCACCAGGCAGTGCAGTGATCTTTATACTCCTCCAGGTAGGCGGAGCCAACTGGAGTGTACCACAGAACAATATCAACAGGTAGAACAGCCCAACCCTAACCCCAACAGTGACAACAGTAACATAATCTACAAGTACCCATAGTGCTGACCATCTATGGTTCAGTACTCATAGTGGTAACCAACTATGGTTCACTACACTGCCCATGATTCAGTACTCTTGAAACAAGAAAATTGATCATCTTCACAACTAATTATGGGTGGCACGTTGGCACAGTGGTTAGCACTGCTGCCTCACAGCGCCAGGGTCCTGGGTGCAATTCCAGCCTCAGGTCACTGTCTGTGTGAAGTTTGCATGTTCTCCCCATGTCTGCGTGGGTATCCTCCGGGTGCTCTGGTTTCCTCCCACAGTCCAAAGATGTGCGGGTTAGGTTGATTGGCCATGCTATATTAACCCTAGTGTCAGGGGGATTAGCAGGGTAAATATGAGGGGTTACGGGAATAGGGCCTGGGTAGGATTGTGGTCAGTGCAGACTCGATGGGCCGAAAGGCCTCTTTCTTCACTGTGGGGATCCTATGAAAAGAAAACTGCTTGACACCGTTCATTTCACTATTTTTTATTTTACCCACGGGTGCTTCTTGATGTATAATGCAGTGAAACATGGTGAAATTGGTAACTTCCTCTCACTTCCTCATCAGGTTGATTAATCCATCCTCCCTCCCTCACATATTTGGTGCACACAGACATTGATCCAATCCAGATCATTCTCAGCTAAAATAATCCAGGAGGGCAGTCAATGTGTTTTCGCCTTTTGTTTTGATCTTTCAAAGGTATTGAATACAACAGTTCTGCACAAAAAAAATACTTCTTTGGGGAGACAAACCCTGACACATAATTGTGAGACACCCCGGGGATGATTCTCCCAGCCAGGCCAGGAGACATAAACAGAGGCCGTGTAGGAGGCTTCCCGCTGGGCGCCAGGGTCTCCATGTGTTTCCGGCCGCCGGATTTCCGGCATCGTCAGCTCCGTGCCAGAAATCGCCGCGGAGCTGAATAAATTATGTACATGTTCATGAGTGGGTTCCTTGAGCCTGCTCTGCCATTCAATAAGGTCATGGCTGATCTGATAGTAACCTCAAATCTACATCCCACCGACTCCCAATAACCTATCAGCCTCTTGCTTACCAACAATCTATTCACGTCTGCCTTAAAAACATTCAAAGACTCTGCTTCCATTGCCTTAACAATAAAGTATTGGGAAAAGAAAACAGAGAAACAGACTGAAGTCTCCCCCCACTGCCAGGAGTGTTTCACTCCAGTGGGGTTTACAACAGCTCTCCACAAACAGGGAGCTGGCATGAAGGGGGGGCCATGGACCCCAGAGGGTTGGGGTAATGGGTGGGATACCCCTTGGGCATTGCCAGCCTTGCAGTGCCAGCCTGTCCCTCTGGAACTGCCCAAGGAACAAAGTGGCAATGCCCAGGAGGCACCTTGCCACTGCCCACGGGGCATCAGGCAAAGCCAAGGGGGTGGGGTCAGATGAGGTGGGGCCTTTAGGGGGAGATCGGTGGGGGTAGGGGGGGTCCCGCTTACCTTGGATCAGTAAGAAGTTTAACAACACCAGGTTAAAGTCCAACAGGTTAATTTGGTAGCAAAAGCCACACAAGCTTTCGGAGCTCCAAGCCCCTTCTTCAGGTGAGTGGGAATTCTGTTCACAAACAGGGCATATAAAGACACATCTTTTTAGCCTGTCTTGATGCTCTCTCCACTCACGTTGTTTGTATCTTAAAGACTTGATTAGCTGTAAGTATTCGCATTCCAACCATTATTCATGTAAATTGAGTCTGTGTCTTTATATGTCCTGTTTGTGAACAGAATTCCCACTCACCTGAAGAAGGGGCTTGGAGCTCCGAAAGCTTGTGTGGCTTTTGCTACCAAATAAACCTGTTGGACTTTAACCTGGTGTTGTTAAACTTCTTACTGTGTTTACCCCAGTCCAACGCCGGCATCTCCACACCTTGGATCAGTGACAGAGGGAGGGAGGCCAGCGAATGGAACATCGGGAGATCAGGAATGCCGGGGGGTGGGGGGGGGGGGGGGTAATGAGGGGATCGGGGCTAGCCCCAACATGTCCGGAAGGCCAGCGATTGGGCTGACTAGCAATCGGGAAAATGGCCGTGCGGGCTACTGCACATGTGCTGATCTCAGTGCTGAAAGATCGGTGCATGCATAGTGGCCCAGTAAGCTGGCCTCTCCCATGGGAATAGCTCCCGGACACTGATTTTTAACTGGATTCACGCTAGGGCTCTCTGTGATGCACAGAGTGTGGGAGATTCATTTTGATAGTCTCGCTGAAAAAAGCAATGGGATTTACCCCAGTTTTTACACAAATGGGGCACTTAGAATTTTTTTGGGACAATTCCACCCAACATATATCTGTGCTTCCATTCACCACTACAATAAGACAAGAAGTTGCCCAAAGATCTGTAGTTAATCATTGCTGGATTTCTTTTCCAATTTCCTCCGCCCTTCTCATTATTGTTATGTCAGACAGTTGCAGTCTTTTATTTGCTTTAGGGTCGCATTTCTGTTGTTAAAATTGGCTTACAGAAATTCCGCATAAGCCAGAAAACACTCCTTAATGATCACTAAGTGCCTTTTTATGTCTTGCCAAAATCCATGCGATTTCAAAAGATGCCTCTGAAGAACATCCTGCAATGGAACGCGATCTGTGTATTATTTTCTTTTCCTGGCTTTTGAACGAAGCAGCAAGTTGCTCAATTTCGCTATTCCCTAGGTTACTGGGTAATTTTCACTGAGCTATTGTGTAATGGCGTTCTAGATTGCTGCGCTTAAAAGCAGGACATGCCTGATGACAAGTTAAACAAATAGGCTTCATACATGTTTCATTGAGCCCAAAAAAATTCATTAGTCTATATTTCTTGAAGTTTTTGGTTTTCATCTTCCAAAGTATGTCTCCTTCTCTTGGCTTATGGATCACTCATGGCCTTACTGTGGCTATTACTTCCTCCAGCCTCCTCATTTGCAGTAGTTATCATGGATCTGCTTTTGTGCATTTCATTAATATCAACAGTTAAGGTCTTATTATCTGCTTATGCTTCTGTTTCAAATTCTCATTTTCCCTTTAATGAAAATAAGAATCATAAGACCATGAGACCATAAGATGTAGGAGCAGAATTAGGCCAGTCGGCCCATCAAGTCTGCTCTGCCATTCAATCATAGCTGATATGATTCTCATCCCCATTCTCCTGCCTTCTCCCTGTAACCTTTGATCCAGGTGGATCGAAAACCTATCTACCTCTGTCTTAAAGACACTCAATGACCTGGCCTCCACAGTCCTCTGTGACAATGAGTTCCACAGATTCACCACTGTCTAGATGAAGAAATTCCTCCTCATCTCAGTTTTAAAGGAATGTCCCTTCACTCTGAGGTTGTGCCCTCGAGTTCTAGTCTCTCCCACTAGTGGAAACATCCTCTCCATATCCACTCTATCTAGGCCTCTCAGTATTCTGTACGTTCCAATTAGATCTCCCTTCAGCCTTCTAAACTCCATCGAGTATACACCCAGACTCCTCAACCGCTCCTCATATGACAAACCCTTCATTCCTGGAATCATTCTTGTGAACCTCCAAGGCCAACACATCCTTCCTTAGGGATGGGGCCCAAAACTGTTCACAATATTGCAAATGGGGTCTGACCAGAGCCAAATACAACCTCAGCAGCACGTCCCTGCTCTTGTATTCTAGCCCTCTCGAAGTGAATGCTAACATTGAATTTGCTTTCTTAACTGCCAATTGAACCTGCAGGTTAACCTTAAGAGAGTTGTGAACCAGGACTCCCAAGTCCCTTTTTGATCCATTTTTTCCAGTAACTCACCTGGTAAGCACTGTACAGCCCTGACCCTGACCACCAGAGGGATTCAATGGCCTCCAATCACCCCAGTGTGGCCATGATGCCTGGTCTCTGTTAGTAGTCTTGCCAGTGAGGGCGGAAGCATCTGGGAGGGTGGAAGCAGCTGTCTCGGACTCACTAATGGTATTTAAATTAAGTAAATTCTATGCTCTAGGCTTTGTGCCTTTTCTGGGTAGGAAGCTGTTCTTGCCAACAAAACAGGGCCAGGAATATATAAAACCGATTCACACCCAGTGCGAATCGGATGTTTGGCTTCGCACACTATCTTCCCGGCTCGCATGTTGATTGACCAGCGAGGCAAGCCTGTCAGATTGCACCCGTCATATCATCCACAAACATCACTCCCTCGACCACTGATGCTCAGTAGCAGCAGTGTGTACTATCTACAGGATGCACTGCAGCAATTCACTAAAGATCCTTAGTCTGCACGTTCCAAACCCATGACCACTTCCACCTAGAAGGACAAGGGCAGCAGATACATGGGAACACCATCACCTGCAAGTTCCCCTCCAAGCCACCCACCATCCTGACTTGGAAATATATCGCTGTTCCTTTGCAGTCGCTGGGTCAAAATCCTGGAATTCCCTCCCTAACAACATTGTGGGTCAACCCATAGCATGTGGACTGCAGCGCTTCAAGAAGGCAGCTCACCACCATCTTCTCGCGGGCAACTATGGATGGGCAATAAATGCTGGCCAGCCAGCAACGCCCATGTCCCACAAATGAATTTTTTAAAAATCAGACAATCTGCAGTGTATACATGTGGCAAGCAAATGGCAAATACCATGCTTAAAACTGTACAAACTTTTATCACATTTTTATCCTTGGAAACGGGCATTAACTAGTCAAAGCACCAAGCATTAAATGGAGGAGTGGAAGGGTTCGTTCAAGTGCAAAGGCAAATGAAA
The DNA here is from genome assembly GCF_964213995.1 of Mustelus asterias. NCBI lineage: Eukaryota > Metazoa > Chordata > Chondrichthyes > Carcharhiniformes > Triakidae > Mustelus > Mustelus asterias. The sequence continues at coordinate 41,913,557 of NC_135820.1, forward strand.
TCTGCACCCATGGAAGGCATGTAATCTTCTCCTAGATGCTCAATGGCCTATATGGACATAAACATTTGTCAGTCAAGTAATATTCAAATACTTTCTGAACACACAGTTATCATGATTCATATCTATGACCATGATGTAAGAAGCAGCAATTAAGTCATAGAATCATAGAAACACTACAGTGCAGAAGGAGACCATTCGGCCCATCAAGTCTGCACCAACAACAATCCCACCCAGGCCCTATCCCCACTTAGTTACCCTGCTAATCCCTCTAACCTATCACATCTCGGGACACTAAAGGTTACTTTAGTATGTCCAATCAACCTTCTTTGGACTGTGGGGGGAAACTGGAGCGCCTGGAGGAAACCCAAGCACACACGGGAGAATGTGAAACTCCGTACAGACAGTGACCCAGGTCGGGAATCAAACCCGGGTCCCTGGAGCTGTGAGGCAGCAGTGCTAACCACTGTGCCACCGTGCCACCCCTGTGCCACCGTGCCACCCCAATTCAGTCACAAGATGTCCATATATTAGACTTTTGCCTTCCTTGATGGGCTTCACAAGAAATTATCCAAAAGTGAGGACCACAATAACCTGGCTCTGATACCTTGCTTCAGATGCCAGCAAACGTCTTCCTTATTTGCAGCCAAGTCAAGGTACCTGGATTCTGCACTAAGTATTTGTGGGTGTCACGGTGGCACAGTGGTTAGCCCTGCTGCCTCACAGCACCAGGGATCCAGGTTTGATTCCCGGCTTGGGTCACTGTCTGTGTGGAGTTTGCATATTCTCCCTGTATGTGCATGGGTTTCCTCCAGGTGCTCCGGTTTCCCCCCACAGTCCAAAGATGTGCGGGTTAGGTGGATCGGCCATGCTAAATTAACCCTTAGTGTCAGGGGGCTAGCTAGGGTAAATGCATGGAGTTATGAGGATGGGGCCTGGGTGGGATTGTGGTCAGTGCAGACCCGATGGGCCAAATGGCCTCCTTCTGCACTGTAGGATTCTATGATTCTATGTCACCATGCAGCTTGCACCTTACTGTGTGTGGCCTTCAACTCCGCATAAGGCCACCCTCCTTTGGCGTACCACCTATGATGCAACCTTCAGTTTCTTGGCATCTTGCTCACACCACCCAAGGTGAACAATTGGTCTTCTTTTCTGCCACCATCAACAATGTTTCTTTATTGGTGAGGGACTACATTGCAGGTATTACACTCATCAACCAAATATGTTACACGCCAAGCTTTTCCAGTGCTAGTAACGTATTCAAATTAGGGAAATTAATTCCCATCTTCAAAATCCGGCACTGCCCCAGCCTCACCCCTACTCTTTTTGAGTAGATGCTGATGGGAAGTTTATGCAACAGGTCAGTTTAACTGCATTTTTATCTTGCTTAGAAAATCATGTTAAGGTAAAGATGTGCGAGTTAGGTTGATTGGCCATACAAATTTGCCCCTAAGTGTCAGGGGACTAGCAGGGTAAGTACGTGGGGTTGTTGTCGGTGCAGGCTCGATGGGCCAAATGGCTTCCTTCTGCACTGTAGGGATTCTATAATTCTATGATCAAGCTCAAAGTGCTCTTCATCAATACAAATTAGTAATATAACTGGACTGTTCGAAACATACTCTAACTTGTACAGCAAACTTTGATTGGCAAAACACCAGACTTTACTATCTTAGGCAGTTCTAGTAAGAATCTAAAATCAGTTCTGGAATTCACATTTTTCTGCATCTAGTAGATAGTAACATTAGCAATGACCATCTGGTCCATCAAGCCAACTCTGCACCGCAATGACTGGACTATCATGACATAACACTTCTTCCCCTCCCCGCCATCATCCTCCCCAGCACTGCACCCCTTCCACCCCAAAAGCCACACACACCCCAATATCCATTTAAAAACACAGTAAAATTACTCTCTGACCTCTCAGGTAATCGAAATCAGTCCAGCCCCAGGGCTAAGCATCACATTTAAAAACCTTCCATTTGATGACCGTTGACGTAGCCAAAAACTGATCCATCTCCCCCTTAAGACACCAAACTCACCAGCTCGCAATGTATTCCTGAGGTGCACAACTCTCTGAAAACTGTGGAAGATACATTCCATTCCTGCACTAACATAGCTTAAACTATTCAGTCTTTTACCCAAAACAAAAAACCTTCACTGGTTTTCTGTAATGCTGTTGTTACATAAATTAGGTTAGCAAAATTGCTGAGGTGAACTGTGCAAATTACTAGATACTCATTATGCGTTGTGTGCAGCCAATTAAGCAACTGCCACTAAAATATCAGAATTACAAACAACTACACCAACTTCTAATTCATAATGATGTGAACAGCAGAATTCAGATCCCCTATTACCCACTACAAATCGCCCCACTACTGATGTCCAGCTGTAAGTAACACCACCAAAACTGGTCCAAGTGTACCAAATGCTCCCCTGTCCAAATATACTGCTTTCACCATGAGGCCAAAATGTGTTAAGTTGCTGCAGAAATACACACAACTTAGGTTGTCAAAGTACCATCTTATAAATGCTGCTTTAAGCTTCAGGATTCATCCAAATGATGGGTCAACAGAGTTAATCAGCTATTGCTTACTACTGATTGCTTTTCCACAAACTCACCCATTGTTATCCTCTCTTTGAAAAAGCTATGTAAAGTTGCCGTCTTTTAAGACATTCTTTTTAATCTCTGGTACTGGGGCTTAATTCCAGTTCAAATAGGAAACCCATGCAGACATGGTTAGAATGTGCAAACTCTGCACAGACACTGACCCAAGCTGGGAATTGAACCCAGGTCCCTGGCACTGTGAGGCAGCAGTGCTAGCCACTATGCCAATTAGTCAATGCAAGACATGCTTGTACCTGGGTGAGTCACAGGACTGCTATAGTTGACCTCAGCATCCCCAGGTTATGGATGGAAGAATCGGCTACATGTTTTAGTCCTGAACACTGCACAATATCCAGTGACAGGCTGCATTTGAAGGATGGTCACTTTAGGCAATTACCAGATGCAAATAACAGCAGTTAAAAAAAAACTCAAAAAAGTGAGAAAAACAGGAGGGTGATAAAAGAGAAAAAAACATATGTAGACTTCAACTTTTCCTAATCATTTAGTTGTACAATGGCAGTATAACCCGGTGCAACTGACTTGCACTGCTCAATTGTATATAAAAGTGAAACCGATAACTGTAATGTGAAAATTGCATTGTACATTTGATTATTTTTAATGTTATAATCAAATGTAGGGAGCAAAAATTATTACACGCAATGTGTAAATTACAAATTTTGTATTTACGTTATTGAACTAAAGCAGTTAGTGAGAAGTTAGGTTAATGTGAAATAGAATTATTTATGAAAATGGTGCACATGAGAAGTGGGTTGCGAGTTTCATGGATGTGAAGTAATGAGCAGGAAGAAAAGCAGAAAGCTTGGAAGGAAGGATGAATGGAGGAGGAGGCGGATGATAATCAGGATTTCCAAATTTGAGGTCAAAGCAAGATGTTTTTTTGATGATACAGAAGAAGTGTGCTCTTCTGCCAAAGCTTGCAAGATCAAGTACAGTAATAACATTAAATAAAGCAAACATTGTTTCTCTGAGCACATGCTGAGCCTGTTTTCCAACGGCTGATGCAATGTTTCCGGCCTAACTGCCATTGCTGAAGCTGATGATAAATAATTTATTTGAGTATTGGAAATATGTTTAAAGGAACTGATCTAGAAGCAATAAATCACACCACTGCCAAACCCCAGCACTATTCTTTAATGGTCTAAATGGCAACAGCGATCAAAACAGTTTCCATTCTGCAAATTTGCCTTTGACACTATTGTCAGTGAGTGGAGCCGTGCAGCTACTCCCAGCAAATTATGCTATGGTATTTTTAACAGCATAAATCTCTTACACCCTAATTTATTTGCTAGAATAGTGTTTCAAGCTGCAAATGTGCTCATACTAGGGTGCAAGGTTTGAAGAAATTACGGGCTATTGTTTTCTACCATCGTGAAGATTAATTGTTAATATTTTCTAAATTTAATTGAATGGAAAACTGGCTGCATGTCTGTTTCAGTATATCTTTTATAACTACAAAAAACATGGGGGTAGAGTTTTCACTCATTTGCACTTATTTTTGGTGCAATTTGCCCAACCTTGTGCAAATGATCATAAATTATAAGTGCAAATTACCTTTAAAGCAAATTGAGTTTATGCAACATTTTGGACTAGCTTAAAAAATATTGCTCTTTAAGCCAAGCATATACCAACAAAACTGGTCAGGCCAGTTAATCACCATCGTGCTTTTTGCTACTGGAATTTGTTTACAGGCCTTTGAGGAGGCTTTGAAAATTAAGCTAGTTCTTTTAGGAATAAGGACACTATTGGGCATTGCCCTAACTGCCCTCGCAAACCTTGGATCAAGGGGAAATCAGGGAGAAAACTCTCCACTGGTTGGAGTCATACCTAGCTCAAAGGAAGATGGTGGTGGTTGGTGGAGGTCAGACACCTCAGTTCCAGAACATCAGTGCAGGTGTTCATCAGGATAGTGTCCTAGGCCCAACCATCTTCAGCTGCTTTATCAGTGAGCTTCCTTCCATCATATGTTCAAAAATGGGGATGTTTGTTGATGCCTGCACAATGTTCATCGCCATTCACAACTCTTCAGCAATCCATGTCCAAATGCAGCAAGATCTGGACAATATCCAGGCTTGGGCTGACAAGTGGAAAGTAACATTCGTACCACACAAGCTCCAAACAATGACCATCTCCAACAAGAAAGAACCTAACCGTTGCCCCTTGACATTCAATGGCATTATCATCATTGAATCCTGGTGGTTACCATTGACCAGAAACTGAACTGGACTAGCCATATAAAAACTGTGGCTTCATGAGCAGGTCAAAGACACCATTCAGGACAAAGCAGCCCGCTTGATTGGCACCCCTCCCACAAACATTCACTCTCTCCACTACCGACGGACTATGGCAGCAGTGTGTACCATCTACTATCACCAAGGTTTTTTAGGCAGCACCTTCCAAGCATGACCACTAGCATATAGATGGACATGGGCAGCAGACACATAGGAACACCACCGCCTGGAAATTCCCCTCCAAGCCACTCACCACCCTGACTTGGAAATATATCGCCGTTCCTGCATTGTCACTGGGACAAAATCTTAAAACTTCCTCCCTAATAGCACTGTGGATTTACCTATACCAGTGACTACAGTAGTTCAAGAAGACAGCTCACCACCACTTTCTCAGGGGCAACAAGTGATGTAATAAATGTTGGCCTAACCAGCAAACTCCACATCCTGTAAATAAATAATCAAAGTAAAGGCAAGTTTTCAAAGCTGTTTGCAAGTACTTTTTATAATTTACAAAGAAGCTGACAACACAAATAGAAAATGGCTTTACTTTCCCCAACTCATATTCCATAATTTAAAATCCGGTTACCCACAGATTGACATTGTGATTAAAGAGGTTTTTTTTATTTGTCACAAGTAGGCTTACCTTAACACTGTAATGAAGTTACTCTGAAAGTCCCCTAGTCGCCACACTCTGGTGCCTGTTCAGGTACACTGAGGGAGAATTTAGCATGGCCAATGCACCTAACCAGCACATCTTTGGGACTGTGGGAGGAAACCGGAGCACCCAGAGGAAACCCATGCAGGCACGAGGAGAACGTGTAAACTCCACACAGACAGTGACCTAAGCCAGGAATCGAACCTGGATCTCTGGCGCTGTGAGGCAGCAGTGCTAACCACTGTGCCACCATGCCACCCATGTAATGCTTTTGTGATAGATCCATTTTTAGCTGTTGAAAACTAGACTAAGTTACCACACCTAAATTGGAATATTTACTAAGGTTTTTTTTAACGCTACATTTTAAAATGCTGCTGGGTTACACAGGTTTCTGACAGATTTTGCATCCGCTGAAATGCAAATAAGTTTGAGCAGCAACTCTCAAGATAAAAACAGAGTTCTCCAAGTGGGTGTAACTTCTGATTGCATCGAAGTGGAAACTCTCCCCTCACATTTATGTTCATTTTTCTTAATAATTAATTCGTAGCTATTACAATGTTTAAAAATACCGCTGAACAGAGGAATGGACATTTAAATTGACTGTGCCCGCCATTTTCACACACAAAATCAATAGCTGCAAGTTAGACAGCTTCAGAAATTCCATAAGTGTAAGGTGGTATACGGGGGAGAGGTGTCTTCTTACATCTTTGTGATTATTGCGCTGTTTAAATTTAATTGTTCCACCCCGAGCTGCAATTCTTGTCATACATTTATTTCAGCACTTTCGAATTTTGGTAAATACGGAGCTACATTATGAAAAATGTTCTTGTTAAAGTAAAATTTTAGGGCTCACGTAGGCAATAATTAGCTAGGCTAGACAAATCAGGATGCATTTAGGTTTCTGCACTGAGTGAGCTGATCTCAGTCAGCACTATATTAGTATATTATTATTATATTATTATTATGGGACTACAGTTGGCTCCACTCTTCCTAGCTATGACTGTAACACTACATTCTGCACTCTCTCGTTTCCTTCTCTATGAACGGTACGCTTTGTCTGTGTAGCGCGCAACAAACAATACTTTTCACTGAATGTTAATACATGTGACAATATCAAATCAAATCAAATTAGAAGTGGAGAATTGGCCAGGCTTCCTACCCCTTTGGCTTAGGGGCCAAAGAATATCAGGAACAGCAAAGGAAGACGGAAAGATTAATAATTGGAAAAATATTGAAGTACGAGGGAAAGCTAGCCAGAAATATAAAACAGATAGTAAGTTTCTAGAAATACTTTTAAAAAAGAAACGAGGTAACAAAATGAGTTAACACAGTCCTATAGAAAGTGAGTCTGGAGAATTGATAATGGAAAACAAGGAGATGGCAGATGAATTGAACAGGTACTTTGCCTCAGTCTATAGAGGATACAAGTAACATCCCAGAAAAGGCCATAAACCATGAAATGGAAAGGAGGGAGAAATGCAGGAAAATAATAGTCACCAGAGAAGTGGCACTGTAAATTGTTGGAGCTGCCAGCTGACAAGAGCCCAGATCCTGATGGACTTCATCCCAAGGTCTTAAAAGAAGTGTCTAGTTAGTTGATGGATTGGTTTCAATTTTTAAAAACTCATGGCATAGTGATTAACATGTTGACATGGATACGTGATTGTCGGGGTTATCCAACAGAAATGCAGGTGTGTGCCTCCCCATGTAGGAGATCTACACCTTAAGGACAAGAGATATGGCAAGAACATAGGTGCAGAAAAACTGGTTAGGAAAAAAAGGAACAGGATTTAAATAATTCTGCAACCAATGTTATTACTTATTGTGAAGGTCAATTGGAACAAAGCACATGAAAGGTAATGAATAAAAGTGATGTGTTCAAAATGTACTAAAAACTCGGAAATACCAGTAACTTTGGCAGCAACTGTGAAGCGAGAAACAGAGTTAACAGGCAGAATTTTACCTGCCCTATGATGGTGAGAATGGAGGTGGGGGTGCCCTGTAACATTGTGCCAGTCCGCACCAGCCAGGATTCCCCACCACTTCCCGCCATCGGTCGATTTTTCCGAATGCAGTTGGCATGGCAGGTCAATGGCTGACTGAATGGAGGGAGGGAGGTGCTTTACATAATTGAGGTGGCAACGGTGCAGGATTTTACCTGGTACTTGCAATCTTTCCTGGGGCATACAAGAAGCACAGAGGGTCAGAGGCTTGCAAAATGAAACAAGGCAAGAAATCAACCAGCAGTGTCAGGGTCAGTGAACCTGGCAGCAAGGTGTGGTCCCAAATAAGCCACACTATCAGATTTGGCTCCTCTACAAAGCGAGGAGCCAAAGATAGTTAGGAGCCAAAGAATATCAGGAACAGCAAAGGAAGACGGAAAGATTAATAATTGGAAAAAAATTGAAGTACGAGGGAAAGCTAGCCAGAAATATAAAACAGATAGTAAGAGTTTCTAGAAATACTTTCAAAAAAGAAACGAGGTAACAAAGTGAGTTAACACAGTCCTATAGAAAGTGAGTCTGGAGAATTGATAATGGAAAACAAGGAGATGGCAGATAAATTGAACAGGTACTTTGCCTCAGTCTATAGAGGATACAAGTAACATCCCAGAAAAGGCCATAAACCATGAAATGGAAAGGAGGGAGGAACACAGGAAAATTATAGTCACCAGAGAAATGGCACTGTAAATTGTTGGAGCTGCCAGCTGACAAGAGCCCAGATCCTGATGGACTTCATCCCAAGGTCTTAAAAGAAGTGTCTAGTTAGTTGATGCATTGGTTTCAATTTTTAAAAACTCATGGCATAGTGGGTAACATGTTGACATGGATAGATGATTGTCGGGCTAACAGGAAGCAGAGAGTAGGCATAATGGGTATTTTTCAGGTCAGCAAAATGTAATGAGCGGCATGCCACAGGAATCAGTGCTGGGACCTCAATATTTTACTATTTATGTCAGTGACTTGGATGAATGGATGGATTGGTTGGTTGCCAAATTTGCTGACAACACAAAGATAGGTAGGAAAGTAAGTTGTAGAGAGGACATAAGGAGGTTACAAAGAGATAGGTTAAGTGAGTGGGCAAAGATCTGGCAAATGAAGTATGTTATGGGAAAATGTGAAATTGTCCATTTCGGCAAGAAAAATAAAAACGAAGCTTATTTTCTAATAGGTGAGAGATTGCAGAGCTCTAAGATGCAAAGGGATCTGGGTGTCTTAGTGCTTGAATCACAGTAGGCTAGCAGGCAGGTACAGCAAGTAATTAGGAAAGCTAATAGAATGTTATAATTTATTGCAAGGGAAATTGAATACAAAAGTGGGGAGGTTAAGGATGTGATAGCACTAGTGGGGACACAGAGGAGGTTCACCAGGATGTTGCCTGGGAAAGAGCATTTGAGCTATAAGGAGAGATCGGAAAGGCTTTGATTGCTTTCTTTCAAGAAGAGAAGGCTAAGGAGGGATATGATTGAAATGTATAAGATTATCATAGAAGAAACCCTACAGTACAGAAAGAGGCCATTCGGCCCATCGAGTCTGCACCGACCACAATCCCACCCAGGCCCTACCCCCATATCTACCCACTAATCCCTCCAACCTATGCATCTCAGGACACTAAGGGCAATTTTTAGCATGGCCAATCAACCTAACCCGCACATCTTTGGACTGTGGGAGGAAACCGGAGCACCCGGAGGTGACTATGAGCGGTAAGCAAGGACAGGGTGAGCAAGGAGCAGCTGTACCACTTGGTTGAGGTGGCATAGTTTTAGGGTAAGGGGCAAGAGATTCAGAGGGGATTTAAGAAAAAGCTTTTTGACACAGAGGGTGATGGGAATCTGGAATGCACTGCCTGGAAAGGTAGTGGAGGCAAGGAAGAGAGTGGAGGCTGGAAACCTTACAACCTTTAAAAAATATTTGGATGAGCACTTAAAATATCATAACATTCAAGGATATGGGACAAGTACAGGAAAATGGGATTAGTGCGCCTTTAGTGGTAGTTATTGTCAGTGCAGACTCGATGGGCTAAAGGGCCTTTTCTTCTTGTATGACTCAATGCTCCAGTAATACAGATCACATGTGAGATTGCATCTAGAGTACCATGTACAGTATTCATCACCTTATTTATGGAACGATGTGAATACATTGGAAGCAGTTCAGAGAAGGTTTACCAAACAAATAGCTGGAATGGGCAGATTGCCTTATGAGGAAAGATTAGATAGGCGAGTCTCAATTCCGCTGAAGTTTGGAACAATAAGAGGTGACTTGACTGAAACGTAAAAAGATCCTGAAGGGTCTTCACAGGGTGAATGTGGAGAGAATGTTTCCTCTTGTGGAACAATCTAGAATTGGGGGTCACTTATTAAAAATGTGGTTGCCCAGTTAAAACGGAGATGAGGCAAAAGAAATTCTCTCAGAGGGTTGTGAGCCTTTGGAACTCTGTTCCTGAAAAGGCAGTGGAAGCAGAGTCTTTGAATATTTTTAAGGCAGAGGTGGATAGTTTCTTGGTAACAATGGGACAATGGGTTATCAGAAGTACGCGAGATGCAGCCATGATCCTATTACATGGTGGAGTAGGCCCGAGGGGCTGCATGGTCTACCCCTGCTCCTCCCTTATATGTTTGTATGTAAAGGTCACTAAGAGTGTCAAGGCAGTGGATGCTATGTCTATGCAGAGTGTGGGGATAAATGGATCAGAGATGGGCATGCAGTGGCAAGGAGAGTTCCAGCAGCCAGAAGAAGCCATGAGTGGTGACCAAAAAGGATGCATGGGTCATTAAAGGCAGCCTGGTTACAGAAGATGCTACATGGCTCAAGGGATGTATTGGCAGAGGCCCCAGCTTCATTGAGATGTCCAAGCACCGATATCTGAGCAGAATGTGCCTTTCCAAGGAGGTGGCAGAGATCTGTGGAATAATGGAACAGGAGTTGAAGCTACTGAGAGTTGATAGTCACCCAATGGCTGTTTCCTTAAATGTGGAATTGACACTCAATTTCTATGTCAGTGGGTCATTCCAGGGATCATCCGGTGATCTACATGACCTCTCTTCAGCAGCCCATCACTGCATCAGCAAGGTTACGGCCATAAAGGCGGACTGGCCAGTACATCAAGTTCACAACCAATCAGGCCAGTCAGGCCAAGAGCGCTATTGGCTTTACGGCCATGGCTGGATTTTCCAAAGCGCAGATGGTCACTGACTGGATGTGTGACGGTCAAAGACCAAAACATTTCATGCAAGTGTATGCGCGAGGTTCCCTGGAAGCTGCCATGACTCCTACATCCTTAGGCAGTTCCAGTTGTCACAGCTCTTCAAGCCACATAAGTGCCTTTGTGGCTGGATCGTGGAGGAAACAAGTGGCATCCACTGAAGTCATGGCTTCTGTCTCCTGTACACAACCCTAGCACACAAACAGAATATAACCACCACCTTATGAGTGGTGGTCACTGGCCTTTTGAAGATGAGGTTTAAATGCCTCGGTGGATTTAGGGGAGCCCTAGACTATCCATACTCAAGTGTATACATGTCATTGTTGTTTACTGTACATTGCACAACTTGGTGCATCGCTAGAGCCAGAGGAAGATGCTAAGCAGACCACATCCTCAGTGGAGAATAATCAGGAGGTGCCACTCAAGAAAGGTGATACTGGTGGACCAGACAACAGGAAATTTGCACATGTGGCAAGGAGATACTTGACTCTCTCACAAGCATTTAAGGGCAAGTAGAGGGGGACAATGAGTCAACACATTCCCTCCCTTATTTATGTTATTGACTGTCATAGAAAACCCTCATCATTTATGTGTTCCCGTGGAGGAAACAAGTGGCATCCACTGAAGTCATGGCAAGGTGAAAAAGCCATCATTAAAACATGTGCTTTTGAATATCTCACCTTTAGAGACCATACAGTTAATGGTTTAAACATGTGCATAATGTCAAATGCAGTTTACTAAACATTCTGATTAATTACATCAAATTCAAGTTTGTATGTGTAGATATTAATATCACCCTTGAATCTCCATGCATCTAGGTGCATGCTTATGGAAAATTCTACAAGGCCTCCCCACGCCCCCCTCCCCCCCCCCCCGACCACCACCCCCACTCCCCGCACCTTGATCTTCTGAAAGGCTATTGCATTTATTGCTCTGATGCATTGGCTGGGTATGGTCTTTGTCCACAGGATGCCTGAACCCTATTGGGGCCCAGCACCTGCATCTGACCTTGGACAATTGAGTGGTCAGAGGAGTATCTACTATTTGTATCATAATGGAAAGGCTGATGATTTATCTTCAGAGGTGGAACTAAGTGCCCTAAGAGAAGCCCCCATTGTCTGAAGACAAGCACTCCTCTGTCCCTCAGGCTACCTGTGATCACCTAGAGTATTTGGTCTCTTGGCGACAGGGAGATATGTGCCTGGCCCATCAGTACTCCACTGACTGCATGGATGAGGCAAAATGCTCTGAATGTCCCCTTGCAACCCCTTCTGTTGGCTCTATTGTACATGCAGAATTGTTGGAATGATCCGGTGAATACTTCACATGTGCGTAAGAGAAGATAGCAGAGGCAGTGACAACTGCAGCCACTTCCCATTGGTTGAGTGAACAGAGGCCCAATGATGCTCACCTCCATGCAGATGGTGAGTCTAAGATATCATCAGCAAAGTGGGAAAGGCTCCAACCTATGTAGAAAACGTGTGAGATGTCAGTGTTTCCAGAGGGCAGTGAAGTCCCGTGCTCAAACAATGGAGAAGTTCATCCATGAGATGAGTGGCTTTCTGGTGAACACAAGGCACCCTCCATTGAAAGAATGGCAACCATATTGGAGAGACACATGGAATATAGCACTGACTGGATAGCCATCAAATCCTGAAGTGGAACCTTAACCCTGAGGCAATGATGCTATCACTGTGCCACAAGGCTTTCCCATGAGCACAATCACAAAGGGAAATTAATCTTGATCTGCTCAAAAATAATGATAGATCATCTCAGATGCATACTGGTCAGGACAGTTCCAGGCTTGAACCTGATCTATGCTGAATTCACTGATCCTACCAGATAGTAGACACTACAATATCCCAAATTAGGGAGGGGAAATTGGTTAGCATTTCTCCTCTTCATTGTTATACTATGATCCCTACAAGAAGTTTGCATATGTGCATAGAATCAGCGCAGAGTCAAGCAATAATATTGGCCTCTTGGTTAGGGGACAAGCTCAAAAAGGGAAAAGCAGAAACTGAGTTCTGGGTCACTGTCAACTCCTTCTTCAAAGCATATGAGAAAATAGGCCTTTTACTAAATGCCCAGAAATCTAAGGTCCTCTTCCAACTAGTTCCCACAGCAAAACACTTCCTTGCATTGAGTAAAATTATTGGCAAGATCCTGGAAAATGTGGAACATTTTCCCTATCTTGGGTGCTTCCTCTTGACAAAGACAGACATAGATGATGAAATTCATCATCACCTCCAATGTGCCAGCTCAGGTTTCAACAGGCTGAGGAAAAGAGTATTTGAGGACCAAAATCTGAAAGCCAAGACCCAATGTCATGGTTTACCGGGCAGTAGTCATCCATGGGCTCCTGTATGCTTCGGAGACTTAGACAGCCTACAGCAGGTATTGCAAAGAACTGGGAGAGTACCATTAATGGTACCAGCGCAAGATCTCCCAAAACTGGTGGGAAGAAAGGCAGTCCAACAGCAATGTCCTCTTCCAAGTTAATCATGGAAAAACCAGCTCCACTAGGCAGGATATGTCATTTGGTTGCCTAACAGTAGATTCCCAAAGCAATTGTTCTACTCAGAACCTGGCTCTGGCAGGAGACTCCCAGGAAGGGAGTCCCTGCCTTAAGGATGTCCTCAAAGCATTCCTGAAGAGGTGAAACATACCCACCGACTTATGGGAGACCCTGGTTTGTGACCAGCTAAAATGGGCGAAGGCTCTTTTGGGAAAGCACCAAATACATTGAGAGACTTCATTGGGAACTTGGAGAGCAGAGATTGAGACAGCGAAGGGAGTACACAAACCTGCAAACAACTCACCTACCCAATCCTTCAAGCAGCACTTGCCCTGTGTGTGGGAGTCTGAGATCACGCATTGGACTTATCACCTATCTTGGAACCCATCAAACTGGAATGGAAGTAATCTTCAATGCTAAGAGACTGCCTAAAGACAGAAGAAGAGAGGAGGGAAAAGCTATGAAGGATGACTTAATTAGATAGGGCTTTAGTCTTGAAAAAGAGACATCAAAACAAATAGTGAAAATAAACTGAAACACCAGAGAAGCAGGACAAGACAAGACAGGTTGGTAATATATAAATGTAGGACAGATATCAGAAAGTATTTCATTCCCTAGATGGTAATCAATAGCTGCAATGAGCTGCCAAGAAAAAACGATGAGACCAGAACACTGACTCATTTAGAAAATGATGAGAAACATTGATGAAAGAACACTGGGGTTAATATTCTGGAAACATGAAAGCAAATGAGATGAAGATTTTCAACCAAATGTATCTTGTGCTATGAAGTTGGCTTGGGAGGTGTTTGTTATTTAAACAGCAGGATAATATATATACATATTGGAACAGAGACAGGACAGTATCAGATCAGGTGTAAGGTGAAGCAGGAATGCCAACTAGAATAATTTAATTTAAGTTATTTTTCATTGCCATTTCATTTTTCCCTCTCCACTTTCTCCTCAACCAAAGGTACTGAGGCCAATTGTGTCATGTGTATTGCTGCACTGAGATCACCCATTTCAGCAGGGGCCAGGTTATGAGCATTAGATGCCCCTCATCTGTATAGCCTAGCTATCCACTCAACCTACATGCGGAACCACACTCGATTACTGGCATAAAAAGAAGAATGGAAATAAAAGCAAGAAAATAAACTGCAGAAATTCTTAATCAGGAGCATAGTGGCATAGTGCTTAGCACTACTGCCTCACAATGCCAGGGACCTGGGTTTAATTTGGATGACTGTCTTTGGGGAGTTCGCACATTCTCCCTATGTCTGAGTGGGTTTCCTCCGGGTGTTCCAGTTTCCTTCCACACTCCAAAGATGCGCAGGTTAGGTTGATTGGTCATGTAAAATTGTCCTTTACTGCCACGGAGGTTAGCAAGGTAAAATATGTGGGGCCACGGTGGTAGGGCCTGGGTGGAATTGTCATCGGTGCAGGCTCAATGGACTGAATGGCATCCTTCTGCACTGTAGGGATTCTCTCATAGCATCATTGAATTTACCCTGTAGTCTGAGAGGTGAGCTGAATCACCAGGCCAATTGTGAATACAAATAGGTTGACTGACAATTATTCTTGGATCATTTCAATAGCAAAGGACTCAACATTAGTGCTGGTGTGACAGGAAACCTATAAAAACATTTGACTTCTACGAACTTGTATAAGTTTCACAGCACACTTTTACAAACCTGCACAAAACTCCAAATTCTTTTCTTCAGTCACTGTCCAATTCTGTGAAAAATAATACTTGCATTGAATCCCTACAACACCAGTCTAATCATTCAGAACAAAAGCCAAACCACTGCTGATGTTGAAAATAAAGTTGCCAAGAATTATGATTTCAGCACAGGAAATGGTAAGAGTTGATTGACTCATGTTTTTGGCAGACTTGAATTTTGTAGCAGGATTAAGTTATTGTTGAGTTAAGATTCTCTAAAATACAACCTCAGTTCCCTTTATGAGTGAAGTATTGCCTAAGCCATGCAAACCGGAAGTTCCTAAGTTAGATTCTTGGTCAAAGCTTCATTAGCTGATTGACTTGGAGGGCCGAAGGGCCTGTTCCTGTGCTGTATTGTTCTTTGACTCTAGTGCAGTTGACGCTAACCCATTTAATGCTTTCTGGAGAAACCTTTTACCAAATATTAGCAGATATACTGCTACAAGCCAGTAACAGTAAGCCAGTAACAAAAGAAGAAACTATTGCAGCATGAGTCACAATACTTAACAGCACAATATGATGAGACACCAGTCAACACATTGTCAAACATACCAAACATTCAATTATAGCTGTGGGACTGGGCAAAGGTCCTGAATTGAGGCCAGTTATTATATTACAAATTGTGTATCTGACCTCCTTATTCTTCCTACCAAAATGAATAGTGTCCAGTTCATTGCAACCACTTTTAAAGTTTTATTGCCAAAAGCTGGAGAGTGTGCAATCTTTTTCCTCGTCTATGACACAGTTGATGTCTGTGCAGGATGTCTAAAGAGAGCAAAATAGTTAACGTTGTGTGATCTATATATATATATATCTGTTGAAAGCACATCCATGCATATTATGGTCTTTTAGGACTTCTTAAATAAGCAGAAAGCATCCTGACTGTTTCAGTTCAGTTTTGATCTCACGACAGGGGCCCCACACTTTTGTTACCTTACTTATTCCTAAACTGAGACCACAGTAATTTATTCATTCATAAGTAGATGGAAATTATACACGAGTATATTACTGCACTTGGATGTTTTTTTCTTGTAGAATTTTTCTGATCGGGATAGTGAGCTGGAGCAGTCAGCACTGATACATTTCAGATTTACATTGTACATTTTCCCCTGATAAACAACAAACATGAAAAATCTAAAGCGTATGTAATGTAAAAGTGGTAAGAATAGGATATGTACCCCTCTTGTGTATGTTATTCATTAACAAACATCTGTCAGCACCAATAACTAGTCCTGGTGTTCATTTAGCGCATGGAAGCCATTTATAAACTAAGTGATTTAAAAAATCTGCTGTCTAATTAACATATGGGTGCTTGTAAAATGCAGTAAATGCTGTTTTTACATTGGCTAATTGTCTCTTTCTCTGCTAGGCTTCTTCCACCCCCTTTTCCAGTCATGAAGGCTTTTAGCCTTTGAACTTGGAATGCTACAATTCCACAGGTATTCGTCTCCCTACAGTAGCTTGGTCATGTAGCCATTCCTCATCAGCGAGGCTTGACAGTAGGTGATAGAGGTCCATTCGACCAAGCTCAACTCTGTCCTTATCCAACAACCACATGCAGATCCCCAGCATAATAGTTGGAGAGTATTCAAAAACTACTTTTTGCCATCCCTAGACCATTGTCATGTGCCTATTCTTACCTTAACTGAGATCAGGGATTGCGAGCAGCCAGCAGAGCACTGGCTGCTCACAGGAAAATCAGTCCTAGACATGGCGCAAAATGAGTTCTTTAAAGGAACCATCCCTCTGTTATAGACCATCACTGTTCCTCCTTGACTCCAAATACTGAAACAAAAGCCACCACAGAACAACCAACCCACACTAACTTTAGCCGACAAGCCATCTAATATTAACAGTCAATTAATTGCGCTTGTGCATTCCTTAGTTCTTGCTTTGCCTGTCCTAGTGCTCCAATGCAGCATTTGTCCAGTGGCTGCAACATGACTGGTGGTAGGCCTCTGATTTTCAGTAGGGCAGATTGGAAATGACCTTGCAAGATGCCATGAAGCAACTGATGGGCCTAGGAGGCCCTGCTTTAGACTGCTCCACCTCAGCATGGATGGCAGCAGTCTGGCATTGTTAGTTGACAGGCACTGGTAAGGGCACGGGGGAATTGCAGTGATGCTTGCACAACTACAGTCATCCTGAGTAAGGACAGCAGGTTGTGCTCCATGGAAACACCGCCATTCCCTTGGGTGGCACAGCAGCAATATCAGCTAGAATTGAGATGACTGAACCACTGAGTGTCTGAAAGCCTCTTCGAGCATTGGTATTTGCAGCCATGATGTCAGCTACAGGTTGAACCGGCATGGCAACAGAGTTAAGTATGCACTGGGTATACACTTATATCATCTTTAGCTTGTAAAACAGAGCAGATTGTGGGGAGAGGGGAGGTGGGAAAGTGGATTAGGTATCAACACACCATGATCTGTGTCTGAGTTTTCACTACTACAGATTGATGTTCAGTGTCTTTTGCTTATGCTGAAATGGAAACTGAGATACTGAGACATCAGCCACTAGACACTGCATCACGCTGGGGCCCACAAGTGCTTTTAATGAGTTGATCACCATCTTCCACTGGAAAAGATGAGTTCCAAACTCTTGTGCAAAATCCTGTGCCAGGTAAGAGTTGGGCTCCTCTCTGTTCCTTGGTAGCGACAAGCAAGCTTTCTGGCACCCCTGCCAATGCACCAGACATTTTAGGCGCAGGCTCATCAGCCCCACTGAAGTCATCATCTGAGCCTTCAGCAGCACAACCTGTGTGTGACCTGACCCTCTGGGAAGCTGGCAGCCACACTATCCTTTCTCTCTGCCCTAATTTCAGCCCACTTGTGCCCAGTGTCTCACTGCATGCACATCCTGCCTCTCTGGTACTCTCTAAAACTTGTGTATCCAAAGATGTGCAGGTTAGGTTGATTGGCCATGCTAAATTGACCCTAGTGTTAAGGGGATTAGGAAGGTAAATGTGTAGGGTTATGGGAATAGGGCCTGGGTGAGGTGTGGTCAGTACAGACTCACTGGGTCGAATGGCCTCCTTCTATACTGAAGGGATTCTATGATTCTATGTTTGGTGCAGTACCAAAGCTAATGGCTGTGAGGATGTTTCACCAGTCTCTTGACCTCTTGGACTTGAGGCTTCCCCGTGAGTTCTTGATCAAGTGGCAGTTCCTGAGTATCTAAAAAAGAAGGGCACATGGTGAGAGAAAGGAGGAAAGCAAGAGGTGCACGCTTTTATCATTATGAGCTTGTAAATTGGAAGAGATTGTGGGGTGAGGGGAAGTGGGAAGGTGTAGTAGGTATCAATACAGCATAATTCTCAATGGTTCAGCCCTGCTGCTGACTATGGCCTTAGCTGTGTCTGCACCCAACATGCGTCCTTGTCCTTGGGAGTGAGGACCTGAAGC
This sequence comes from Mustelus asterias, assembly GCF_964213995.1. Lineage (NCBI taxonomy): Eukaryota > Metazoa > Chordata > Chondrichthyes > Carcharhiniformes > Triakidae > Mustelus > Mustelus asterias. Next base: position 41,931,907 of record NC_135820.1, read on the forward strand.
CATGCTTAACCCCTGCCAGTTAGGATTTACAGCTTCAGGTTATGGGACACCTTGTCTTGCAAGAGAAATGGAAATGTGTCCGTAAATGACAAATGAGAATCGACATTCACCACTGGACCCCAAGGAACATGGAAGAATACTCAACAGAGGGACACCAGGAAACATAGAAGAACATTTTGCCTATGTTTTAGTGGTAAGCATTCACTGATAGTGCAGCAGTGAGTGTAAATTAATATTCCTCAGTAAGCCAGTAGTGAGTTTTGATTCATATTGCCCACATTCGCTGTGTATAGATTCCCATTCTCACTAGTGTATCACTGGGGAATCTATGTTCCATAATGTACACGGACAGAAAACACACTCACCACCGGTCAGTGAAGAATGTAGATCCACATTCACCACCACAGCACAAGGGAATATGGGCCCAACATCAACTAGACATTACTGAAGAGTTCAAACACACATTCATCAGCTGTGGAATATAGACTAAAACTCACCAGAGACCACTAAATTACCAGGAAACATAGAACCATACACACCATTAAATCACCAGGAAATACAGAACCAAACATACCATTAAATCTCCAGGGAATACAGAACCATACATTCCCTAAATCGCCAGGGAATACAGAACCAAACTAATCATTAAATCTCCAGGAGATACAGAACCATATTTCCCACTAAATCACAAAGTGATATAGAAATCTTGTTAACATTAAGTTACTGAACATTAAAAGCAATTTCACTGGGGATTGAACATATATATTCTGAACAAAAACACTCAACCTTTGGATAGAAATTCATTTTCACAATAGGTTTTGTAAATATGTTTTTTTTTTACATCTTCAGCTCTCTATACTTTTAGTCCTTTTTATCCTTCTACACTTTTTCCTTAAAATGGTGATTCCTGCCAGTACTGAGGACCCGAGAGTAACTCTGTTCATTGATAACCATTGCATCCTATTTGAACATGTCCTCAACAAACATTCATTCGTACATTTTGCCTGCAGAGAGCTAAGGATAGCAGTTAAGAGAAAGAACCTCCTTCACATGTTTTCTCTCCTTATCCTAAGGCACTGAGGTCAACTGTAGGCGTTTTCCTGAGTTTGTCTGACTCAACAAGAACTAGATTGTGAACTTGATGCTTTTCTGGCATGGCTTACCACCAACAAGTTATCTTTTTACTCACCATTAACATGGCAATCATTTTTTCTAAAGATCTAAAATGCAAATTTTCAGAGCCTTTCTGTGCTACAACTTTTTTTAGTCAACGACTGCTACATTGCAGTTTGCATGAGTTGGAAATAAATTTCATACAAAAACCCTTTGGCTATCCACCATAACAAGATTTGTATGAAATAAGTTGCATACTATTCAAATCATGCTATTTAAAGAAACAAAAAGGCTGATTTGTGTGTTATCCAAATGCAGACTTCATCATGCTTCAAAACCTGTTGTAGCCAGGAGCAAAATGCCTATTCTTTTTATATTAAATGTTACATTACTTGTTTGGCTCCACTGGATCTGATGACTGGGAATCGAATGAACTGACCAATTATACTGAACACCACTTTCTCATTTGCAAGAGAGGTGACAAAAGAGCCATCATGAGATGGCCAGGTAATCTGCTTTTTTCTCCAATCTTTTTGGCAAAACAAGTAAACTAACTCAAATTAACAAGGGGATAAATTAAAAGAGGCAGCTCCCAAAAAGGAGGGGAACTGCCTGAAACAAAAGACAAAGTGGAAAGGAAACTTAAAACATTTACTCAAAATGTGATTAAAGGGGTCAATAATGCACCCCAATCCCTGCACAGATGGCATTAACGGTGCCCTCGAACACTGCATGCTCCCTCTTCAGCGACATCCGGCCGCGAATATAGCCACGGTAGAGCGGCAGACAGTCGGGTCGCACGATCCCCTCGGTCGCGCCCTGCTTGGACCTGTAGATGGCAAGCTTTACCATGCCCAGGAGCATGTTCACGAGAAGGTCCTCCTCCTTCCCCGCTCCCCCTCCGCACCGGGTGTCCATAGATCAGGAGCGTGGGAATGAAGTGCAAACAAAACATCAACAAAATGTTTTTGAGGAAAGTGAAAAGCGAGTGCAGCTTATAATATCCATCGTAGACATGGCTCATGGACTCCACAAGTTGCAAAAAGGGCAGGTTGCTTGGGAGTCCGTGAACCAATTCAACCTTTTGTTGTACGGAACTACTATATACATCACCCTTCACCCCAGGTCCCCAAGATAAAGGGGGAAGATTCCTCCATAGAGGGACCTCCACAGGGGACCTCCGCTGCCCAGTGGCAACAGGGCCTGCCAAGGTGTGTCTGCTTGTTTCTCCACAATTATATACTTTATCAATGACCTAATAAAGTATATTTACACCAATGATGTAGCAATAATGTTATACAAAACAGAAGAGACCTTGTTTAATTCCTGGATTATGTTGAATTCACTGGGTCTCATCTAAAGCCTGCAGATAGGTGGGTAAAATTAATCACACTCAAGGGAGGGGAATATAAGATCGCTACCAAAGTGACTCTTGTTCGAAGAAAAACACGTGTGCCTGTCAGGTGATGATAGGATAGGGCTTTGCTGGAATTGACAAAATAACAGAGGCAACCGATGCTCACTTGGAGCCCCGCAGTTGGGAAAGATAGCTGATGGTTATTGATACACATGGAACTCTATAAGGGGAAAGATGAGAGGGGGACACCATTGGAAATATGAAAATAAATTTAATAAATCTATATTGAGATTTAAAATGTCTGCTATTCTGATCCACTCAAACTGTCACTTTACCAGGAATGCAGTGGGAAGGTTATGGGGGAATTTTCCCATCCCGCCCACCATGGGAATTGTCGCAGGGGGGGGGGGTGGACCATGCAAAGGTCCGCTGACGTTGGGCGGGATTTTCAGGCTTTGGGGCGAGCACAGCTGGAAAACTCCGCCTTCTGACTTTGGATCAGATCCAGACACACAAGTTTGTCATTAGGGATCCCACTTGCCCTGATGGAGTCAATGCCTCTTCCTGCCCAAACAAAGATCTTCATATCTAGGGCAGCAGGGACTGCCAGTCTGTGAGTTTCCATGTCCCTAGTCTATGTTCCACAGATGTGTGGGTTAGGTTGATTGGCCATGCTACAATTGTCCATTAGTATCAGGGGGATGAGCAGGGTAAAAATGTGAGGTTATGGGAATAGAGCCTGGGTGGGATCGTTGTCAGTGCAGGCTCGATGGGCCGAATGGCTTCTTTCTGCACTGTAGGGATTCTATGATTCTATGTTACAACATGGCGTTATTGAGGGTGAATCGGTCAAATGAGATCGTGTGCCATCTGTTCACTTCTTCTGATGGAAGTGGAGGCACCTGGGAAATCAGGCTTAAGTTCTGGCCAAGACCCCTGAAGACAGCAAGTTGCTTTGTTGGCATTGGCTTCCTTACCGGGGTAACTGAGTGGAGACTGATGACTCTCTTCTTCTGGTTGAATGCTTGGCATCCCCATATGAATACACTTGCATCACACTTTACAGCCTTTCAGGGCAGGCAGATACCAAAGCTATGCTTTTGCTGGCATGGCCCCCCACCAAGGTGTTTAATTTAATGAACTGAGTATACAAGTTTAGGCCGTCACCGGAGATTCCCAAGCAAATGCATGCCAGCAATTTTACCATGCTGCTGCATCCATGGATTTTTAACCACATTAGGCTGGAGGCTCATTTGGCAAATGCACTGTCCAATGTTAAACAGAATCATATAAGAAAGAAAGTTCCCAGGTTCCACCATTAATATACACTGGCATAGCAGGTGCCAGCAAGGCAATAACTGGAACACTACCACTAGCCTTACCAACCAGCCAGATTATTTGTTTCTGATTTTATCCCATGATTACCCCGGAAAATGCACATATGCAAGTATCAGTTGAGATTCAGATCAGTCACAGCTTAATGCCCTGTACAGTCAAACACACTACTTATGCAAAATGCTGGTGGGTGCACTATCTTGTGGAACTGTGCCTCAAGATGAATCACCACATAGGGGCGGCACGGTGGTAAGGGGTGGCATGGTGGCATAGTGGTTAGCACTACTGCATCGCAGCGCCAGGGACCTGAGTTCAATTCCAACCTTGGGTGACTGTGTGGAGTTTGCACTCGTGTTTGTGTGGGTTTCTTCCAGGTGCTCTGGTTTCCTCCCACAGTCCAGGTTAGGTGGATTGGCCATGCTAAATTGCTCCTTAGTATGTCCCATGATTTGCAGGTTAGGGGGATTAGCGGGGTAAATACGTGGGGTTATGGGGCTAGGGCCTGGCTAAGATAGAAAAAGATGGGTTGGTGCAGACTTGATGGGCCAAATGGCCTCCATCTGCACTATTGGGATTCTATAATCCCATGATTAAGAAGAGGAAAAAAGAAAACTGGAGTTTGTTTTAACGAAGAGCGAACAAATAAATTTTCCATTTTCTTTCCTTTCTCTGATAAGGGCTTTGGGTTTGGTTGGAAATGGCAATTGGATACCAACCAAGAATAGAAGCCTGAACTGATTTTTCCCCCCGCCCTGAAGGTCACTAAGACCAATCATAGTGTCCCAATCACAACTAGGCAGCAATCATTAGGTCAGCACAGGATCAGCAAAGAGCCTTAGATTTTCTTGACCCAGCTACATTTTGAACAGTCCATTTCTCAATTCAGCCATGAAGGACGATATGAAACTTGTTTGTTTCCTAATTATCCCTCAATTTTTAAGGACTCCAGCATCCACCATGGGCGTGTCTTTATAGCCACTTCTATAGTGAATCAAATTCTAATGAGGACCTCTGAATCCCTGGCATTGCCTGCTATTCCCTAGGCTACCATGCTCGCAGCATCCCAACCTAACTGTAACTATCAGGGCCACTGAGGCTCTTCAGTCTAGTCTTGCGAAGAGTGTCCCCAGTCTTGTTCCTATTCATATGCACTTTCCAGCAGGAATCATCAGGAGAAGGACCTTGGCAGATTTTTGTCCTGCCTTTCCCAAACATTATAGCCCTGCAGAGTCAATAGTACTTTTTTTTTTAATTTGTCCGATTTCACATTGAAAATGGAACATATGTTTCAAAAATCTTTATGACTAGGTAATCTTAAATCATTTTTCAATATAACATGCACTACTTCACACTGGAAAAAGGATGCAAAATGCATACATTATATATATCGATTTTATATATTGTTTCATAGATTGTTTCATAGAATCATTACAGTGCAGAAGGAGGCCATCGAGTTTGCACCAACTCTCCAACAGTGCATCCCACCCAGGCCATAGCCCATAACCCCACGTATTTGCCCCAGTAATCCCCCTAACCTACACATCTTGGGACACTAAGGGGCAATTTAACATGGCCAGTCTACCTAACCTGCACATCTTTGGACTGTGAGAGGAAACCGGAGGAAAGCCACGCAGACACGGGAGAACATGGAAACTCCACACAGATAGTCACCCAAGGCCAGAATCAATCCCACGTCCCCGGTGCTGTGAGGCAGCAGTGCTAACCACTGTGCCACCTGACTGTGCCACTATGCCATCCGGTATATGTAAGATCTATACAATTATACATTTTGAGAGACAGGGAAAGGTGCATTTTATGGACCAAAGTTTGAGCTTACAAAACAGTAGGGGGTCTCTCCAACTGAACACATTGGGAAATGATGGGCACCGCACAGCATTTCCTGATACACGTAGCCAGTACAGTGGACTCCACACGGGTAGTGCAAACTCAGAGAATTACCCTCCCCCCGCCACCCCCCCCCACCCCCCCCACCCCACCTCTACATCTGCAGATGCAGCTTATCTTTGAGAAAATTATGTTAAAGTGTTCCTACAAAAAGGACGCATACCATTTTTATATTTTATACCAAAATGTGATCAATATTTTATGTGGATTTGTTGTTCAAAAGCTTATTAATATTGGAAGAGATGCTTTTATTCACAGCACTAAATAATCTCCTTCTAAGAGGGGAAAAGAATAGTTGCTTGAATTGAACAAAACTATCAGAGCCAGTCACAATTTTTTCATGGAGAGCTGAAAGTTGCAGATAAGCATATCAATCTGTGAACACAACAGTAACAGGCTCAATACAAGATAGTTCAAAGGTCATCAATGATTGTTAAGTTATGTCCTGTTTGTTTTACCACACATCAGTTGAATTTTTGAGTTCATGTAATCAAGAAGGGGTCAGATTCCACATACATAAACTGTCCATATTTTATATATATATATATATATATACATTTGTTTTTCACTAGTTTTGTCACTTCCCACCTTCTCTTGGAAGTGTTGACTTCAGGTGCACATGTAGGCCACCCCAAATACTTCACCAAAATGCCTGGTGAGGCTTGATAAGTATCAGCCACGAGGCAAACTGGTGCCTTTCCGGTTATCAAATCTTGGGGATGATACTAGCAGCAAAACATTGACTTTAATATTTTTTTTAAAAAATTCTCTCAGACACAGTCAATGCTCTATTCTTAGCACAGTGGGATTCCAGCTACTCCAATTGCACTCTGTGGATGTGGGGGGTGCAGGGAGGGCAAGGGATGGGATGCAAGAAAGTTTTTTTGCCACTTTACACATCACAGCTTCACCGCATTTACCAAACTTTGCTTACCTCCAGCAGTCTTCATGAAAACTGATTGTCTTTGCCTGTTATTCACTGCATTATCACATCCCACTGCATCAGCTCTGCCTCATTGTAGATATCAGGGCCAGCAGTGTCTCATATGCCTATTCCATTGTGAGGAATACTACAGAAGCTCCCATTCCTGTTCTTATTCTTGTGTATATTCCAGCAGAGGACAGGGAGGCGATGGCCTAGTGGTATTATCGCTAGATTATTAATCCAGAAACTCAGTTAGTGTTCTGGGGACCCGGGTTCAAATCCCACCACAGCAGATGGTGGAATTTGAATTCAATAACAAAAAATATCTAGAATTAAGAATCTACAGATAACCATGAAATCATTATCGATTGTCGGAAAAACCCATCTGGTTCACTAATGTCCTTTAGGGAGGGAAATCTGCTGTCCTCACCTGGTCTGGGCTACATGTGACTCCAGAGCCACAGCAATATTGACTCTCCACTGCAGTCCACTCTCCACATCCACTCTATCTAGGCCTCTCAATATTCTGTAAGTCTCAATTAAATCCCCCCTCATCCTTCTAAACTCCATCGAGCATAGACTCAGATTCCTCAACCGCTCTCATATGACAAACCCTTCATTCCTGGGATCATTCTTGTGAGCCTCCTCTGGACCCCCTCCAAGGCCAGCACATCCTCCCTTTGGTATGGGATCCAATATTGCTCACAATATTCCAAATGGAGATCTGTCCAAAGCCTTGTACAGCCGCAGCCCCTGCTCTTGTATTCTTGCGCTTTAGAAATGAATGCTGACATTGAATTTGCTTTCTGGTGGGCGGCACAGTGGCACATTGGTTAGCACTGCTGCCTCACAGCGTCAGGGACCCGGGTTCAATTCCCGGCTTGGGTCACTGTCTGTGCGGAGTTTGCACGTTCTCCCTGTGTCTGCATGGGTTTCCTCCGGGTACTCCAGTTTCCTCCCACAGTCCAAAGATGTGTGGGTTAGGTGGATTGGCCATGTTAAATTGCCCCTTAGTGTCCTGGGATGCATAGGTTAGAGGGATTAGTAGGGTAAATATATGCAGTTGTGGGAATAGGGCCTGAGTGGATTGTGGTCGGTGCAGATCTGATGGGCCGAATGGTCTCCTTCTGTACTGTAGGGATGCTTTGATTCTGCCAACTGAACCTGCATGTTAACTTTCAGAGAGTCTTGAACCAGGACTCCTAAATCCCTTTGTGCTTTCCGAAGCCTTTCCCCATTTAGAAAATAGTCTACACCTCTATTCGTCCTACCAAAGTGCATAACCTCACACTTTCCCACATTGTATTCCATCTGCCACTTCTTTGCCCATTCTCCTAACGTGTCCAAGTCATTCTGCAGCCTCCCCGCTTCCTCAACACTACTTGTCCCTTTGTATTATCTGCAAATTTAGCAACCATGCCCTCAGTTCCATCTTCCAGATCATTAATGTATATAGTGAAAATTTGTGGTCCCAACACTGACCCCTGTGGAACACCACTTGTCACCGGTTGCCATCCTGAAAAGGACATCCTTATCCCCATTCTCTGCCTTCTGTCTGTCAGCCAATCTTCTATGCATGCCAGTACCTTGCCTCTAACACCATTGGCTCTTAGCTTATTTAGCAGCCTCCTGTAAGGCACCTTGTCAAAGGCTTTCTGGAAATCCAAGTAAATCATGTCCATCGACTCTCCTTTGTTTAATTTCTTTGTTACTTACCTGCAATTGCTTAAAAGCTGTGATTTAAAACTTTCAACCCTGGCTATGTGAATTCTCTAAAGTAAACCATGGTTCCTGCTCCTGACTGCTATCCAGCGATCTCTCTTGGAAGTGTACGTCAATGGATATTCAGTGAGGATAGGATACAGCTGCAATGAATTCCTGTCCATATATATAATATTATACATATAATATATATATGCACAGACAACAATAGGACTTTGTTGTCAAGGGGCAATTGCTCAGAGGTGCTCAGCAAATCAAGTCCATTCTAATCCTGTAACAATGGCACCAATGTTCTTGCACAAGCCTTGGAGAGCAGATTGTTAGACAAAATAAGGGGGCATAGAAGAAACCCTGCCCACTTCACTGTGGAGGTACTTAATCTCACCGGATATTCTGGGGTCAGGTTACTTAAGATATCCTGGGTGGGCACTCACACTGTTTTCAGTCACGCTGAGCACCAACTGGGGAAATGAGAGGGAGCTTGGGCAGTTCAGTTGACTGCAGGAATTTCAAGCAATGGGCAAAGCATTTTGACAAAGAATAAAACTAACCTTGGCTTCCGCTATTCAAATAGAATCTGACTGTGCCCCCCTCGCTCCACCCATAAACATTGTGCCCCAAAACTATCCTATTCAGCCTCTGGGAGTTTCAGCATCAGAATGTTTTGGATAGTATCAATGGTTGAAATTCAGGTATAAAGATGCTTTCACGATGTATTTGGAATCCGAAACATTAATTGTCACATAAATGGTAGGATCCACTCACAATCATTTCAGGTATTGATGCATTTCTCGCTCTCATAAATATCTCACAGCCATTTCGAACACAGAAATAACAACTTCATAACGAAACGTGTTTGCTTTCCTGTAAAAGTTCTTACACTCTCAATGCCATAATTGTGCAAAAAATCTTATTTCCAGAAGTACGAGACCAGCTTTGTGGAGAATAATGAGGCATTTTAAATGATTTTATAATGATGTGATTGACTCTAATTGTGATCATTGTTGTTGCTGACTACCCAGTTTTGATTGAAATGTTCTGGGTGATTTTCATTCCGGCTGTTTATGTTGGCACACATACTTTTACTTACTGAATACTGATTTGTTATCGATTGGAAGCTATAGATTTGGAGCCAATTAGGAGGCAGGACATCGAAAGTACGACACAGAGATGTGATGTGGGGGTGGGGGGGCGGGGGGGTGGGGGGGGGCGGTACAAGAAATGCTTGCAGTCATATCAGATTTCTTATAAGCAGATGAATGGTATAACAAAAAATGTCCAACGTTCATTTAGTTTACCTTCCACCATCCTGGTAGTCACATGATAGACTAATAGTGCAGTTGTTGGACAAATCATTGTATTCAACCTCTATCAGTTAATGCACAGCAGACCAAAACGTGAGGGGAGGAAAGTGGTGGAGGGCCCCTGGAACAGCAGATTTGAAGCCAATTGGTCTTTCTAAGCATGACATGTCTTGCCTCAGCTTATACGGTAAAATGCATGATGTTTCATTCTGTTCAGTTCCTTTTAATGCCCCAAGTTCTAGTTATATGGTCAACAGAGCTTCAGATCATTCATTCATTCATTCACTCAGGGTGGCACGGTGGCACAGTGGTTAGCACAGCTGCCTCACAGCGCCAGGGACCCGAGTTCAATTCCCAGCTTGGATGACTGTCTGTGTGGAGTTTGCACGTTTGCTCTGTGTCTGTGTGGGTTTCCTTCAGTGCTCTGGCTTCCTCCCACAGTCCAAAGATGTGCAGGTTAGGTGGATTGGCTATGCTAAAATTCTCCATTAGTGTCAGGGGGACTAGCAAGGGAAACATGCAGGGTTACAGGGATAGGGTCTGGGTGGGATTGTTGTTGGTGCAGGCTCAATGATGGGCTGAATGGTCTCCTTCTGCACTGAATGGATTCTATGATTTTAGGTATTTTTTGGTCAGGGAACTTTGCAGATTAGAATCAGTTTATGAATTTCAAGAAATAACCAATGCTTGAAGGTTGTTTTGCATCTAGACTAATTGTGACATGTGTGTTTGGGACCCTGAGGTTTAGCTATACTACCGGACAGTCTTATGCTTTGGAAGCACTGGAAAATGGCACTGGACTTGACAAAACTGAGGTGGGATACTCAGGCTGGAAAATTGGGCGGAGAAATGGCAGATGGACTTTAATCCAGATAAATGCAAAGTGATGCATTTTGGAAGAACTAATGTAAGGGGGAGTTATACAATAAATGGCAGAGCCATCAAGAGTATAGAAACACAGAGGGAGCTAGGTGTGCAAGTCCACAAATCCTTGAAGGTGGCAGCACAGGTGGAGAAGGTGGTGAAGAAGGCATATAGTATGCTTGCCTTTATAGGACAGGGTATAGAATATAAAAGCTAGAGTCTGATGTTGCAGCTGTATAGAACGCTGGTTAGGCCACATTTGGAGTACTGTGTCCAGTTCTGGTCGCCGCACTACCAGAAGGACGTGGAGGCTTTAGAGAGAGCGCAGAGAAGGTTTACCAGGATGTTGCCTGGTATGGAGGGTCTTAGCTATGAGGAGAGATTGGGTAAACTGGGCTTGTTCTCCCTGGAAAGACGAAGAATGAGGGGAGACCTAATAGAGGTGTACAAAATTATGAAGGGTATAGATAGGGTGAACAGTGGGAAGCTTTTTCCCAGGTCGGAGGTGACGATCACGAGGGGTCATGGGCTCAAGGTGAGAGGGGCGAGGTATAACTCAGATATCAGAGGAATGCTTTTTACACAGAGAGTGGTGGGGGCCTGGAATGTGCTGCCAAGTAGGGAGGTGGAGGCAGACATGCTGGCTTCATTTAAGACTTACCTGGATAGTCACATGAGCAGTCTGGGAATGGAGGGATACAAACGAATGGTCTAGTTGGACCAATGAGCGGCACAGGCTTGGAGGGCCGAAGGGCCTGTTTCCTGCGCTGTACTGTTCTTTGTTCTTCTTTGTTCTTGGATATCTAGAGTTCAGCAGCATAATGAGGAGCAATCTGAGGTTTGACAGATTTGGGAGACTGAATGCAAGGTTTGGTTCAGCACTGATTTGTCAGCACTGGGAATAGAAGAGGTGCATGTAGGTAATCCTTAACATATTTGGTTTGTAACTTTGTAACTGGTCTCTGCAGAGGTATTGGCTGGAATTTTGCCACCACGCCCGCCACGGGAATTGAAGCGGGCGAGGGATAGACAATGGGAAGATCCGTTGAACTCAGGTGGGATTTTACAGTTTTGGGATGGGCGAGGCCGTAAAATCCCACCCATTGGCTTTGATGTTTACTGTGAGGAAGGGAAGATGCAGAGAATTGTGGATGGGATACCCAGAAGCAAGGGTGTTTTGCTGAAGTGATGGCTGGAATTGTCCAGCCATTCACACCCTGTTGCTGTTATCAGCCAGCATGGAGAATTTGGCACTCAGCCAAATCTCCCTTCGCTGCAGCAGGACTGGAGAATCCAAGCTGTGGGTGAGGTCGGAGAATCTGGCCTGATATTTTTCACCATGTTTCCTACCCAACAGGCTTCGTGGTTGTTGACTGGGAAAGCTGAGCAACGGGATATTGGGTTCATGTCACACTATTTGTAACTCCCACAGTTGCGTGGATCTGCAGAGTTTCACTGGCTGTCTTGTCTGGAGACAATACACATCTTTTTAGCCTGTCTTGATGCTCTCTTCACTCACATTGTTTTGTTTCTTAAAGACTTGATTAGTTGTAAGTATTCGCATTCCAACCATTATTCATGTAAATTGAGTCTGTGTCTTTATAAGCTCTGTTTGTGAACAGAATTCCCACTCACCTGAAGAAGGGGCTTAGAGCTCCGAAAGCTTGTGTGGCTTTTGCTACCAAATAAACCTGTTGGACTTTAACCTGGTGTTGTTAAACTTCTTACTGTGTTTACCCCAGTCCAACGCCGGCATCTCCACATCAAAGCTGAGCACCAGGCCACAGACAAGGCAGAGGAAAGGCAGGATGGGACTGAATGGAAAGGAGGCTCGTAGTGGGCAGAAAGCTAGAATGCTAGAAAGCTAGAAAAACTAGTATGCAGGTACAGCGGATAATAAGGAAGGCAAATGGAATTTTTGAATTTATTGGCAAAAGAATAGAATGTAAAATTAGTGAAGTGTTGCTGCTACTCTACAAAGCATTAGTGAGACTGCAATTAGAATATTGCATACATTTTTGGTCCATTACTTGAAGAGGGATGTAGTTGCTTTGGAGGCAGTCAGATTAGGTTGACCAGATTGATTCCAGAGATGAGAGGTTTGTCTCACGAAGAGAGATTGGGCAATTTAGTACTCCCTAGAGTTTAGAAGAATGAGAGGAGATCCATCTGAGGTGTTCAAGATCATAAAGAGAATTAACAAAGCAGACATGGAGAACATATTTGATCTTATAGGGCAACAAGAGGTCAATTGTTTTAGGATAAGGGGTGGCAGATTTAAAACAGAGATGAGGATAAATTACTTCTCCCAAAGAGTCGTGAGTCTGTGGAATTCACTCCCCCAGAGCGTGGTGGATACTGGGACTTTGAGTAAATTTAAAGTTTTAATTAGTAAAGGTTTGAAGATCTGTGGTGAATGGTCAGGAAAGTGGAGTTGAGGCCGAGATGAGATCAGCCATGATTGCGTGGTTCGAGAGGCTGAATTGCCCAATCCTGATCTTAGTTCTTACGTTCTTATGAAAGAGAGATCATCAGGAAGGAAATACAGTGATCGAAGGAGAACAGTTATGTTTGGAGAAGTGTTCACACCCTTGGGGTGATTGTAGTCATTCAAGTAGGTGATACATATTTTCATTTGCATCGTTGCAAAATCCATTTTTAACCATTTAGCTTTAAACAGCCTCCTTATAAGAAAATCCATCACAGGTAACCCTGGGAATGAAAGAACAATGTCCTGGACACCACTGAAAATATTTCAGAGGGAAAATCATCAGGGCATTAAAATGTTTTTTCATTTTCTTCGAACAATTCTGTTGATGAGTTGTTGGAGTTGAGTTGTTTGCTTTACAATCAAGAATCATCCAAAAAGGTAACAAAAAAATATTTGTTGCACAGTTGGCTTGAAAGACGCTATGTTGCAAGATGGAATCCAGGGCAGGGTGACTGTGGTGGACCTCAGTTGTGCCTTTGTCCTACATGGACCACCATTGTGTGTTTTGTCATACCTGGACACATCCCCTCCCGGTTTGGTTCCTCCCCTCGGCACCTAGTATAAAGGTGGCTGTCTCCACCCCCTTGTTCAGTCCAGGTCGGTTATTTGTTGGGATGTGCTCCTGATTCTGTTGTGAATAAAAGCCTACACTTGTATTGGCACACAGGTAGTCTTTCGCCTTATTGATAGCGCATCAGTGACGCGGGGTGGGAGGTCATGTGATGAATCATAGAACATAGAACATTACAGCACAGTACAGGCCCTTCGGCCCTCGATGTTGCGCCGACCAGTGAAACCAATCTAAAGCCCATCTAACCTACACTATTCCAATATCATCCATATGTTTATCCAATGACCATTTAAATGCCCTTAATGTTGGCAAGTCCACTACTGCTGCAGGCAGGGCATTCCACGCCCTTACCACTCTCTGAGTGTAGGACCTACCTCTGACATCTGTCCTATATCTATCACCCCTCAATTTAAAGCTATGTCCCCTCGTGCTAGCTGTCACCATCCGAGGAAAAAGGCTCTCACTATCCACCCTATCTAATCCTCTGAAGCGTCCAGACTACCTCCAAGTTAATTTGGCAACCCAACTGTTAGGAGGGGAAGCCAATTTTCAGACTGCAGTGAACTGTAGCTGTCCTATGCTACAGGTGTCAGTGGGTGGCACTTTACCTTGCCTGCCTGAAGATGTGGATCATGTGAAGTTATCCATGGTCATTACCATGTGAGCCGACCTGTCTCCAAAGCTTAGATTTCAAACAAATGTTTTCCTCCCAGAACAGTAGAAGAAGATTCCAGCCACATCTATGCATGTTGAATATGTGCTCTTTACCAGCATGCATCAGTGGCTTTTTGACTTTATTGTGCCTCATCCTGTGAGGACTTGTGAGCGTTCCTTTTCTTTTCCAAAATACTTGAATCTATCTGCAGACTGAAGCTTTATTTAAGGTCAGTACATAACTTAACATTTTATTAAGTGGTCACTTCTCATTATGAACTGCTCAGTTAGACTAAGCTTGTGATCAACTTTCCTGTGATCAGAAGAATCTGTGGTTCTCCTTGTCAATGGTTAAAAAGCCAAACAAAAGCTCTTTTTCACAGTTAAACATTCATTCAAAATCATTCTCTTACGTATTATTCCAGCCAAAAACTGGAAGACTGCATAAACAATGTACTTCTGAGTATATTATGAGGTCATTTCTGTTTCCTTGTATATGTTTACATTTGTTAAAGATAAATATCAGTTGGCAAACTCAGTCATAGTGCACTAAATGCTTTTAGACAGGAACCAGACATTGTAGGGAAGGCACTGAGATAGGTGGGGTCAGGGTATTCGAACATTGCAAAAAGGCCCATGGATTATCTAAGGAAGCAACTTAATAAACAGGTGCGTAGTGAAGAGGGGATCTCTCATCTGAGGCCAAAAAAAGGCCTCAGGCAGTTTGGATCCCCTTTTCTTATATCCCTTTACTCATAATGTTGTTAGATGCTAGACCACCCAGCACTACCAGATCCCAGCAAACCACCACCTGCCCCTATGCTGCCAGCCCCTGGCTACGGATAGTCTCAAATGCCCTCCCAAATCAATTGGATGGCAGGAACTCATCTCCCCATCCTCTGATCTCACAACCTCCTCTCAGTGTTTACCAACCGCTGGGTCCCTAGACCACCAATCCAGTACTTTCTTAATCCAGAAGTACCCGCAATGTGCTCAAACCGTGAGAGTTTCCTCTGCAATGCTCCCAGATTACAGGGCCACTCTCCTCCAGGTCCCTGAATTATTCAGGGGAAGTTCCCACTCTGCCATCCAACCATCCCAACCAATCACTGTAGTGTTACTGGAACTTGAGACCTCCCTCCCAGCGCTCCCAGACCTCCTCCCCTCCCTAAGCATTGGCTAACTCCTGAAGCCTTAGATCCCATTTGAGTTTTAGCATTCCCCAATGCTGAAAAATAAATGCTCTTCTAACTATTTCTTGTCTTAACATTCTGCTTTTATGTAATCTCTGACTCACTATTTGCAATGTTGTATAAAAATTGCTTTTAGTACATCAACAATCATGTCTATTGCATGCACTTCCTGTCAGCGTAATGTTTACTTTCTGTAATATTTTCCATTTCCACCACACATTTTCAAACATGATATTTTGTCTTGCCTGTCACAACTTTGAACTTACCTAATCATTGTACTTACCTTTGATTGAGCCCTGCCAGCTGTCAGCAAGGTAGGTGGCATTATGAAACTCTTCTCTCCCTCAGTATTAATATGAGGACTTCAAATATTTAGCATCTCATGCAAAGAAAGAAAGAGAGCGAGGGGGTGAGAGAGATCCAGCTAACAGAGCGGCAGAAAGGGAGCAGAGGATTACAATAGTTGAAGAGAAACCTGAACATTTCCACAATGTGGAAATGTTGTTACATTTAACAGTAGGACCTTCTTATTATTTTATCAAGTTCCCACCTAACACCCAGTCTAATTGGTGGGAAAACCAGAGCCAGACGGCTGCAGCATTGGACTATTGGGGATAGTCCCTAGCATTCAGGAGAGATCATTGAATCATAGAATCCCCACAGTGCAGAAGGAAGCCATTCAGCCCATTGAGTCTGCATTGACTCTCTGACAGAGTAGGCTCTCTTCCCCACCCCATCCCCGTAACTCCACACATTTACTATGGATAATTTGTCTAACCTATACATCTTGGGACGTTAAGGAGCAATTTACCATGGCCAATCCACCTAACCTACACATCTTGGGACACTAAGAGGCAATTTAGCATGGTCAATCCACCTAACCTGCATACATAGAATCATAGAAACCCTACAGTGCAGAAGGAGGCCATTCGGCCCATCGAGTCTGCACCGACCACAATCCCACCCAGGCCCTACCCCTACATATTTTACCCGCTAATCCCTCTAACCTACGCATCCCAGGACTCTAAGGGGCAATTTTTTTAACCTAGCCAATCAACCTAACCCGCACATCTTTGGACTGTGGGAGGAAACCGGAGCACCCGAAGGAAACCCACGCAGACACGAGGAGAATGTGCAAACTCCACACAGACAGTGACCCGAGCCGGGAATCGAACCCGGGACCCTGGAGCTGTGAAGCAGCAGTGCTAACCACTGTGCTACCGTGCCGCCCAATACCTTTGGACTGTGGGAGGAAACCGGAGCACCTAGAGGAAACCCACGCAGACACAGGGAGAACGTGCAAACTCCACACAGATAGTGACCCAAGACCGGAATTGAACCCAGTTTCCTTGTGCTGTGAGGCAGCAGTGCTAACCACTGTGCCAGTGTGCAGCCCATGTGCCATTGTACCGATCAGGGCTTGTATTGGGGAAGGGATGGGGCAGTGGTGGTCAGAGCCCAGGGATGGCAAGGGAGGGAGGGAATGAGAGGGATTTGAGGATTTGTGGGCAATACTGATTGGGGGTCAGGCCAGGGGGATGAGGAGAGGCGGTGACCGATGGGTTGCTTTGAGGGGCTGTGGGGAGTACTCATTCTGCCTCTGACTCAACAGGTATTTGTCTAAACAGCACTAACCTGCTAGAACTGGTTGAGCCCCTTGCTGCTGGGTTCCCAAACCGTGGAAAATCCAGCCAGCTTTGTTAAATTTAAGCACACTCCTAACAGCATTTTGTAAGTGTTCTGCCTCTCCAAGATGGGACACATGCACACCTCGTAACCCTCTGCTGTAAAAATGATGGGAGATGTGTTTACTGATTTTTATCCTCTCAACCTTCTCCTGTCTATTGTTTGGGGGGGATGGGGAAAGGGCAGGGAAATTAACATTGACTCCAGAGAGAGAAAGAAAGAGAAACAGAGAAAGAAAAATAAAGAGAAAGCAAGAAATGGAGCGTATGAACTATTGTACTTTGCTTATAGACATATTTCCAGTTTCTACACAATGAGCCACTTGACATGTTCTTCCGCCTTGGAATCCCTTAATGTTACCATATGCCAAATATCTTCAGATTAGTTCGTACCCTACCTCCAGCTTCTCCAGCTCTACCTCCAGAACTCTCCTTCCCTCTGATTCTGACCTCACACGCATCTCCATCCTCCCTTTACCCAGCCATGCATGATGGGGCAGCATAGTGGCACCTGCTAGAACTGGTTGAGTTAGGGGCTCAACCAGTTCTAGCAGGTGTGGTCAACACTGCTGCCTCACAGCTCCGGAGGCCCGGGCTCAGTTTCAGCCTTGGGTGATTGGCTGTGTGGAGTTTGCATGTCTTCCCCGTGTCTGTGTGGGTTTCATAGAATCATTAAATTATAGAATACCTGCAGTGCACAAGGAGGCCATTCGGCCCATCGAGCTGCACCGACAACAATTTCACCCAAGCCCCATCTCCATAACCCCATGTATTTACCCTGCTAGTCCCCCTGACACTTGGGCCAATCAACCTAACCTGCACACCTTTGAACTGTGGGAGGAAACTGGAACACCCAGATGAAACCAACGCAGACACGGGGAGAATGTGCAAACTCCACACATAGTGACCTGAGGCTGGAATTGGCCCCGGTGTGAGGCAGCAATGCCAACTACTGTGCCACCGTGCCGCCCAGTCCATGTTTAGAGTCCATGTTTCCTCCGGTGCTCCAGTTTTCTCCCACAGTCCAAAGATGTGCAGGTTAGGTGGACTGGCCATGCTAAAGAAGGCCTGGGTAAGATGCTCTGTTGGAGAGTTGGTGCAGACTTGGTGGGCTGAATGGCCTCTTCTGCACTGGAGGGATTCTATGATAGTGCTTCCACAAACTGGGGCTCAACAACCTGGAATTTCCCCTTCTGTCTTCTCTTGCTTTACATCTGTCTTATGCTTTTGATAAAGATTTTTGGCAAGGGCACCAAGGGGGAGGCAAGTAAAGAAGAATGAGAAGGGAACAAACTGCTATCCTGGACTGCTATCCAATAATAGCAAATTGGATTATTATCTAAATGGAAAGAAATTACAACATGCTGCTGTGCAGAGGGACGCAAAAACCCAGTCTGCAGGTGCAACAAGTGATCAAGAAGGCAAATGGGATGTTGGCCTATATCGCAAGGGGGATAGAATATAAAAGCAGGGAGGTCTTGCTACATCTGTACAGGGCATTGGTGAGGCCGCAGCTGGAATACTGTGTGCAGTATTGGTCCCCTTATTTGCGGAAGGATATATTGGCCTTGGAGGGAGTGCAGAGAAGGTTCACCAGGTTGATACCAGAGATGAGGGGTGTTGATTATGAGGAGAGACTGAGCAGATTGGGTTTGTATTCGTTGGAATTTAGAAGGCTGAGGGGGGATCTTATAGAGACCTATAAGATAATGAAGGGGCTGGATAGGGTAGAGATGGAGAGATTCTTTCCACTTAGAAAGGAAACTAGAACTAGAGGGCACAGCCTCAAAATAAAGGGGGGTCAGTTTAGGACAGAGTTGAGGAGGAACTTCTCTCAGAGGGTGGTGAATCTCTGGAATTCTCTGCCCACTGAAGTGGTGGAGGCTACCTCGTTGAATATGTTTAAATCAGGGATTGATGGATTCCTGATCGGTAAGGGAATTAGGGGTTATAGGGATCAGGCGGGTAAGTGGAACTGATCCACTTCAGATCAGCCATGATCTTATTGAATGGCGGGGCAGGCTCGAGGGGCTAGATGGCCTACTCCTGCTCCTATTTCTAATGTTCTTATGTTCTTATGGACAATAGAAGAGGACAAAATAAACAGAGCTTTTAAGATATTGTATTGTCTCAGTGCTTCTGCTTTAGCTGGAAAGGCTGGTTCTGGAATTATATGAAGAGGATAAGGTGCGAATGGTAAAACATTCCCTTTAAAGGTAATGTATAAAGGAAGTGATTACCATGTGCTAATATGGATATTAGAGCATAATGATCATTCATCATGCTTAGAAAGGCTTAACAAGCCATTGAGAAGTTATTTATTGAAGACCAAGTTTATACTAAGGATGGTGGCACAATTTAGGTGCCTGTCTCCCTTGTCAGGCCAGATAATCTTCTGCTGAATCCATGAATAATCATTTGGAGGAAATAGCAATAATCACTGTCCATAACCAAGTGATTTTTCATGCTTGTTGCTGTTGGAATTTCAACTCAGTGAAAGGGATAAATGGAATATTCACAGATATGATATTCTGCTATGTTAACTATGCAACAGATATATTGAATTCTTTCACAGAATACCCCATACGTTTTGTGCGTTAGGTTGATTGGCCACGCTAAATTGCTAGTGATGGCTAATCCATCTAACCGACACATCTTGGGACCATAAGGGGCAATGTTACCATGGTCAATCCACCTAACCTGCACATCTTTGGACTGTGGGAGGAAACTGGAGCATCCAGAGAAAACCCATGCAGGCACGGTGAGAACGTGCAGCCTCTACATAATCACCCGAGGCCCGAATTGAACCTGTGCCGCCCCTGGTTAATCACCCTGCTCTCAACTGGCGTTTGAAGATCTGTGCTCCATATCTAAACACCAGTCCAGCACATTCTTATCACTCTCTCCAGCTCATTTGGCTTCACCACACTGTGTAGGATGTCAGCAATCTAGAGGCAAAAGGCTAGCAGCCTCATGAAGAAGGTAGCACCGGCTGTCACCGCCGAGGCTGTTGATTCCTTATTCAAGGAGCCTGGACCCACCGGCATATACTCTACCCAAGGAATGGCTTGTGGAAGCATACCAACTCACTTCTCCAGCCCAAGAGGTCAATGCCCAGCAGGTCAATGTGGCTGCTATCCCCAGCAAAGTGTCATTCAGTGCACGAATGGGATGAATGAACTCAAACCCTCCACCACGGTGAGTCCTCTCTCTACTCCTTCCACTACCAAACTCTTAGCATGTCATCATGGGTTCAAAATACCCTCTTCATGAATCTCACACATTCAGTCGTACGTCTCACAACTCCAGGTTAAAGTCCAACAGGTTTATTTGGTATCACCTGTTGACTCACCTGATGAAGGAGCAGCGTTCCAAAGCTCGTGATACCAAATAAACCTTTTGGACTTTAACCTGGTGTTGTGAGACTTCTTACTGTGCCCACCCCAGTCCAACGCCGGCATCTCCACATCATGACATTCAGTCGTGGCAGACACATATCAACACTTACTCTCTCAACAAAACTTTGATCATATGCTTTGTTCTGTCTCAATACAGGCCAAACTGCTCATAATAAGTGAGAGGGAGCCCAGACTGGGTGAGTGATGGCAAAGACATTCACCCTCAGTGAATTTGAGGAGACTGCAGCAGAGTTTGCTGGCGGGGACAGGGTGGATGCAGAGTTTTGCCTCTTGCAACAACCTGGTATGGATCTCAGTTCCATCGCTTCATCGAATCCTGCAATTCACACTGAGTGCCACGTAACTCAGAAATAGTTTCGACTCATCCAGTGGAAGTGCCCTCTTGTATTTTTCAGGTACGCGCAGCCCACAGACAGCTCTCTGAGCCCCTGGAACATGTCTGGGCATAAAGGGGGCTCACCCACACCCTCCATCAGCGCAGAGACACACACCTCAATGGAGCATCATTCAAGGTTAGACTCTGGTCACTTGCTGGGGAACACCTCACAGCTCAGACTTGAAATGTTAGCTCTATTCTCTTTCCACAGATGTTGTCCAACCTGCTGAGAATTTCCAGCATTTTCTGTTTGTAACTCACAGACACATCCCTGCAGCAGTCGGAGGAAGGGACAGCGCAGATCTCCGGCACTCGGAGGGCTGCTGGAGACCAGCCACTTGCTCTGTCTCAGTCAGATGATGAGCCTCTGGAAGTGGCTGCCAGCTCACTGGTGGAGATGCAAAAGGAGGCAGTGGAATATTGGACAGAGATTCGACTAGAGCGAACGATGGAGGAATCCGTTGCATTCTGAGTGATACCATGTTTTTGATATATGAGCACCTCAAGGCCATTATGGGAAGGTTTGGTGACTACCATGGAGACCTTGGTCCAGCAGATCCTGCCGGATTTGTGCTCAGCCCTATATTCCATGACTTCACACTTTGCTGGGCACTATTAGGATATAGGCCACATGGGGACGAGGCACCTTGACCTCCCTCCAGATGCCCTATCTTCTGCAGGAGTCAGACTGGGGCCCTTTGACACCCACAGGGAAGATGAGTATCAGCCAGACACCCTGGTGGCCCCCACTCAGGACACCCCGAGGGTGTGCAACTGCTCAGAGTCCCCTCTGCCTGTGCCCACGCCAACTCCAGCAATACAAGCCACTGAGGGTGCTTCTGCTTCTGAGCAGGAGTCCCTTATTAGGCCGGACCCCTCCAGAACTCCAGTCCAAAGATGTGCGGGTTAGGTTGATTGGCCATGCTAAAAATTGCCCTTAGTGTCCTGAGATGCGTAGGTTAGAGGGATTAGTGGGTAAAATATGTAGGGATATGAGGGTAGGGCCTGGGTGGGATTGTGGTCGGTGCAGACTCGATGGGCCGAATGGCCTCTTTCTGTACTGTAGGGTTTCTATGATTTCTGTGGTGATTTCTAACTTGGGCCACCTGAAAATATCTGCTAAGGTCATCATAGGCATCAGGATGTAGCAGTCAGCAGGCTGCCTCCACCTCTGCTGCAGATGTTGGGGCTGCACTAAGGCGCAGTGGTCGGGTTGGAAAAGTTAAAAAGTTTTAATGTCACCTCAGGGTCAGAGGTGAATTAATTGCATGTTTTGAAAACCATTCCATGGGTACGAGAATGTAAAGGTCAGATTAAAGTATTTTGGTTTGGATCTTTGCAATTCTCTTATCCCAACGTTCAACCTTCCTCACATTTAGAGTGTCCCCTTTTAAGATTAACATTCATGAGATGTCAACGTCAATGCAACTTGCTTCCGGACCCTTGTGTGTTGTCAGGGAGATTTGTGTAATTCTTTATTCAGAGTGTATGATGGGTAAGTTCTCAACCCTCAGTCCTCAAGGGAAAGCAATGGCTGAGGAGGGCTCATTAGCAATCTAGGTTTCCGTACTGATAGCGTCCCAAACCAAGACATGTACTTTAAGATGAGAGCTCT